>NC_030681.2:2096722-2179013 GCF_000004195.4 Xenopus tropicalis
ACCCTAACCCTAATCCTAATCCTATCCCTAACCCTATCCCTAACCCTATCCCTAACCCTATCCCTAACCCTAACCCTATCCCTATCCCTAACCCTAGCCCTAACCCTAGCCCTAACCCTAGCCCTATTCCTAACCCTAACCCTAATCCTAATCCTATCCCTAACCCTATCCCTATCCCTATCCCTATCCCTAACCCTAACCCTATCCCTATCCCTATCCCTATCCCTAACCCTATCCCTAACCCTATCCCTAACCCTATCCCTAACCCTATCCCTAACCCTAACCCTAACCCTAACCCTATCCCTAACCCTAACCCTAACCATGGGCCTGCCCTGTTGCACCGGGAGTTGCAGCTTTGGGATTCCTAAATGTTTGCTGAGCCCCAGGGAATTGTGGGTATGACCTCCCTCTGTCTATTCGGTCTCTTTGCTGTGTGCTCCCATCCCCCGGCCCAGTTACACAGGGATGTTCCATTCCCACTCGCTGTGCTGAGTGCATTCTCTGTGCCCCCGGGGCCCCTCTGACCCCCTGGCCTCCCCAATGTGCAGCTCAGTGAGGCCTTTGTACAGACCGGCGCCTGGGAGCCCAAGGGTTAATCTCACCCAGACTGAAGGTCACAGCACTCACCCTTCACCCAACCATGGAAAATGGTGGCTCCACCCATCTCCCCCCATTGCCTCAGCCGATGGCCTCATCTTTTATTTCTACTGAGTCCGTAACTCACATTTTTATCCATGGGGCAGGGCAGGGTGCGGCACGAGGGAAGCCGTGGGGCATTTAGCCACCCCCCCCCCCAGTAATTAGTCCTAAAACTGGAGGCAGGGCATGAACCTCTGGGGGCTGCACGGATTAGAGCCAAGTCTCTACAGCCCGGTGAGGAGAGTTACATATGGTATAAAGGAGAGTGGGCAAGCAGGATGGGGTCAGAGATGGTATGATAGGGAGGGATCAGGGCAGGCAGCACAGGGTCATGTGTAGAATAAAAGGGCAGAGATCAGGGCAGGCAGCACGGAATCATGTGTAGAATAACAGGTCAGAGGTCAGGGCAGGCAGCACGGAATCACGTGTAGAATAACAGGTCAGAGGTCAGGGCAGGCAGCACGGGATCACGTGTAGAATAACAGGACAGAGATCAGAGCAGGCAGCACGGGATCACGTGTAGAATAACAGGTCAGAGGTCAGGGCAGGCAGCATGGGATCACGTGTAGAATAACAGGACAGAGGTCAGGGCAGGCAGCACGGAATCCCGTGTAGAATAACAGGTCAGAGATCAGGGCAGGCAGCACGGAATCATGTGTAGAATAACAGGTCAGAGGTCAGGGCAGGCAGCACGGAATCACGTGTAGAATAACAGGTCAGAGGTCAGGGCAGGCAGCACGGAATCATGTGTAGAATAACAGGTCAGAGGTCAGGGCAGGCAGCATGGGATCATGTGAAGAATAACAGGTCAGAGGTCAGGGCAGGCAGCACGGGATCAGGTGTAGAATAACAGGGCAGAGGTGAGGGCAGGGTGCAGGCCTCAGGCAAGGCCAGTAGCCAATGATCAGTACTGGACTAGGGTTACTCAGGAGGTCGGAGCAGGAATGAGGGGTAATTTAGGACTCAGTATCACTCTCCTCACTTCATGTTGCCCTGTGTCTCCCTCATGTGCGGCTGCAGGAAATGCACTGAGTTGGGCAGTGAGTCTGACCCTTGTGTTGCCGTGTATTTAGCTCTGCACATTGTCTCCCCCTATAGAGCCTGGGGCCCCCCTGCCTTGTCCCCCAGAGATCTAGTGCCCAGCAATCGGCCTGCAGTGCAAACGCTCTAATGGGACAGAGACCCCCCGGCCTCGAGGATGGTGTCACTCAGCTCAGCCAGGACATAATGCAGGTACTATCCAGTCTGTCCCTTTCCCTTCCCTGCACTGCTGGTTCTGACTCCTGATACAACTCCCCAATACCCATTCATCCCTCATTCTCACTGGGTTTATAGTTATGTGTAACTGTCACTGTGTCTGTCCCTTTCCCTGCACTGCTGGTTCTGACTCCTGATACAACTCCCCAATACCCATTCATTCCTCATTCTCACTGGGTTTATAGTTATGTGTAACTGTCACTGTGTCTGTCCCTTTCCCTTCCCTGCACTGCTGGTTCTGACTCCTGATACAACTCCCCAATATCCATTCATTCCTCATTCTCACTGGGTTTATAGTTATGTGTAACTGTCACTGTGTCTGTCCCTTTCCCTTCCCTGCACTGCTGGTTCTGACTCCTGATACAACTCCCCAATATCCATTCATCCCTCATTCTCACTGGGTTTATAGTTATGTGTAACTGTCACTGTGTCTGTCCCTTTCCCTTCCCTGCACTGCTGGTTCTGACTCCTGATACAACTCCCCAATACCCATTCATTCCTCATTCTCCAGAGTTAATGGATATTGGGAAGTTGCACAGAAATGAAAAACAGTTGCACGTCCCCTTTATAGGGAATGGGGGGATATGGGGGAGGCCAGACGGGGGAGGGGAGAGGAAGGATATGGGGGGGGGGAGGTTATTAAGTTCCGTGCCGATGATGTCACTGTTTTGGAAGAAAAGTCTCAAAATAACTGGCTCCTCCCACCAGTTCCTTTGGGGGTTTAAGGAGCGTGTGAGAGACTGGTCTCTGGGGACCCCAAGTGCAGTCTCCATGGTCTGTTCCCACAGACTGTACTTGTACCCCAACACTGCCAGGAGCCCACAGACTGTACTTGTACCCCAACACTGCCAGGAGCCCACAGACTGTATTTGTACCCCAACACTGCCAGGAACCAAATTTCTACCCCAGCTCCACTGGCCTTAGACCCAGTCTCTGTTGTTTTACCCCCGGGGGCAAAACATCAGAATGTTTATAGCAACCATTGTTGTTTAGGTTTGGGGATCATGTGACTGCCCCGGGGCAGTTTCTGATTGGGCCAGAGGATCTCAGTCAGTGCAGCTCATTTGCTCTATGGTACGGGGGGACCAGCGATGACCCCTCTCCTGTGGTGCATTTCAGGCCCAGTTGTGGGTTCGGGGGAGACTGCGTGAGCTGACGGAGCCCTGTGACGCGGCGGCGCTGCCAGACTGGGAGCATCGGGCACAGGGGGCACAGGGGGCACAGGGAGACATGGCACTGTTTGAGGACACAGTGGTGAAGCTGAACCAGGTAACGAGGGGGCAGAGAACATCAATAGGGCATTGTCAGGTATCTCTGAGGGGGGCACATGTTGCACCCTGCCCCCACCCTACCCAGCATGCCCCAACCCTGCCCGCACCCTACCCAGCATGCCCCCACCCTACTGTGGTGCCCTGCCCGCACTCTACCCAGCATGCCCCAACCCTGCCTGCACCCTACCCAGCATGCCCCCACCCTACTGTGGTGCCCTGCCCGCACCCTACCCAGCATGCCCCAACCCTACTGTGGCGCCCTGCCCGCACCCTACCCAGCATGCCCCCACCCTACTGTGGCACCCTGCCCCCACCCTACCCAGCATGCCCCAACCCTGCCTGCACCCTACCCAGCATGCCCCCACCCTACTGTGGTGCCCTGCCCGCACCCTACCCAGCATGCCCCAACCCTGCCTGCACCCTACCCAGCATGCCCCCACCCTACTGTGGTGCCCTGCCCGCACCCTACCCAGCATGCCCCCACCCTACTGTGGCGCCATGCCCCCACCCTACTGTGGCGCCATGCCCCCACCCTACCCAGCATGCCCCCACCCTACTCAGCATGCCAGTCATGCCCTCTGTGCTGCCCACAGGCTAATGTACAGGGCATATGTGTGCCTTGGGGGGGTATTATATCCTGTATGCCCTCTGCCGGGGCACTTGTCTTCCCCAGTGCCCAACTATAATGATGGAAGTTAATTGGGGGGAAGAATAAAGGGGAAGTAAAAGCGTGAGTGGCAGATAAAGGGGGTCAGGGGGTGGGAAACTTGGTCACATGACCCAAAAAGAGGGGACAGAGTATGATCTGGGGGAAACGCCCCAACGAGGAGAAAGGGTAGGAATGTGACCGGGGGGTAGAATGGGGTAGAATGAGTCCCTGCACGCCCCACTATCCCTTTAATGGGGGGCAGTTGTTTATATTATTATTATTATTATTTATAAAGCGCCAACATACCCCGCAGCGCTGTACAATAAGTGGGTTTCATACATTGGGCATACAGAGTAACATATACAGCAATCAGCAACCGATACAGGAGGGGAAGGGAGCCCTGCCCCAAAGAGCTTACACTCTACAAGGAGTAACATATAAAGCAATCAGTAACCGATACAGGAGGGGAAGAGAGCCCTGCCCCAAAGAGCTTACACTCTACAAGGAGTAACATATAAAGCAATCAGTAACCGATACAGGAGGGGAAGAGAGCCCTGCCCCAAAGAGCTTACACTCTACAAGGAGTAACATATACAGCAATCAGTAACCGATACAGGAGGGGAAGGGAGCCCTGCCCAAAAGAGCTTACACTCTACAAGGAGTAACATATAAAGCAATCAGTAACCGATACAGGAGGGGAAGGGAGCCCTGCCCAAAAGAGCTTACACTCTACAAGGAGTAACATATAAAGCAATCAGTAACCGATACAAGAGGGGAAGGGAGCCCTGCCCAAAAGAGCTTACACTCTACAAGGAGTAACATATAAAGCAATCAGTAACCGATACAGGAGGGGAAGGGAGCCCTGCCCAAAAGAGCTTACACTCTACAAGGAGTAACATATAAAGCAATCAGTAACCGATACAAGAGGGGAAGGGAGCCCTGCCCAAAAGAGCTTACACTCTACTTTATACTGCGCCACGTGTCATTTCCTTCCTGTTGGTTCCTCCCCCCATAGAGGAGCGAGCGTCTGGGCAAAGAGCGAACCCTAAAGTGCCCCTTCCCTCAGGCTACAGCTTCAGGCTCTGAGAGACCAATGGCAGCTGCTCAAGCAAACGGTGACCAATCATAACAAAGCAGTGGGAGGAGCCAAGGCCCTGCAGGAGTTCAATAAAAAGGCAGATGAGCTGGAGATGTGGATGAGAGAGAAGGTACAGTAATGGGGGGATTCACCTGCACCCCTTCCCTTCCGCCCAATCCCTTCTCTTCTCATTATGGCTCCTCCCTGTTCCCCTCTAATTCCATTCTGCCTCCTACTCGCCAGGAAGAGAAACCCTCCCTCAGTCTCCTATTGGATCAGAACAACGACAAAATACAACTGACTCGTCGGATTCTGGACCTGAAACAGGTAACGTTCATAGCTCCTCCCATCTGCCACCCAACGTGCCCCAGCGGGGCATTCCCCAACCCCCTCACTGCCCCCCCCATGAGGAACCCCCTACCCAACATCCCCCGGCAGGGCATTCCCCAACCCCCTCACTGCCCCCCCCATGAGGAACCCCCTACCCAACATCCCCCGGCAGGGCATTCCCCAACCCCCTCACTGCCCTCACACTGGGCTGGGACCCCTGCTCCATATGGGTCTGGCTGAATATTTCCAGCAATCTGACCCGGTAACTCTTGGTACCAACAGGAACAGCTCCACTACCGGAACCTACAGGAGAACATTAACTGCCTGGCCCAGAAGCTGGAGAAACAGGGAAGGATGGAGAGCAAAGCAACGTCCAATCGGCGGAAGCAGCTCAACAAGATGTGAGTGGGGGAGGGGAGACTCGGGGATCCAGGATATGCACCCCTAAATGATCTCCACATATGGGGTTGGATTGGGGGGCTCTGTGCTGAGACCGGGGCAGAAGCCCATTGCCCAACCGGGGCAGTTCCATTGGCCTCACGGGGCCCAAACAAGCAGCATTTGGGGGGAGTCACTCACTGGGGTCCCCTCGTTCCCTGTAGGTGGCTCCGGCTGCAGGAGACATTACTGGAACACCAGCAAACCTTACAGCTGGCCCTGGAGGCTGCCACCTTGTGGCAACAGGCAGATGGCATCCTGAGAGCCATGGAGGGGCAGGTAAGTTGAACGCTCAGTAACAGCCCCAGGGTGGGGCAGGTAGATTGGAGGCGCTTTGCAGAAAGCTATGGAAACTTTGCGCTATACGGCCGGCAGGCAAATCCGCCTGGTCACATGGTTGATCACATGACTAAACATGAATATACTCAGTATAACTATAGGTTGGGGGGATTCAATTATATGTTTTTTTGCCAGAAAAGTGGTGTCGGCAACGGGGGAGACTCAAAGGCCATCAGGGAGCGGGAACTGAGGGACATCGCAAGCCAGATCATGGTAAGTCCCGCCCACCAATCAGAGCCAAACCCACATCATGGTAAGTCCCGCCCACCAATTAGAGCCAAACCCACATCATGGTAAGTCCCGCCCACCAATCAGAGCCAAACCCACATCATGGTAAGTCCCGCCCACCAATCAGAGCCAAACCCACATCATGGTCAGTAGGTGCCCACCCACCAATCATAGCCCAACTTTGTGTGTGGCTCTGTAGGGTGCCATCTTGTAGCCCTAAGCACTTCTACTAGCCCCTCCCCTTCGCCCCCCAGAGAGAGATGAGATGAGGGATGAATTGGATATGGGGAGTTGTATCAGGAGGTCAGAACCAGCAGTGCAGGGAAGGGGAAAGGGACAGACAACAGGACAGTTACACATAACTATTAAACCCAGTGAGAATTGGAGGAATGAATGGATATTGGGAGTTGTTATTCAAGGAGTCAGAACCAGCAGTGTGCAGGAGGGAAAGGACAGACCAGTGAGTTACAACTAACCTATAAATCCCAGTGAGAATGAGGAATGAATGGATATTGGGGGAGTTGTATCAGAGTCAGAAGCAGCAGTGCAGGGAAGGAAAGTGGGACAGACACAGTGACAGTTACACATAATATAAACCAGTGAGAATGAGGAAGAATTGGGTTATTGCGGGAGTTGTAGAGGAGTCAGAACCAGCAGTGGCAGGAAGTGAAAGGGACAGACACAGTGACAGTTACAACTAATATATACGCAGTGAGAATGAGGAATGAATGGATGATTGGGAGTTGTATCGGATCGAACCAGCAGTGCAGGGAAGGAAGGGACAGACACACAGTGCAGTTACACGATAAACTATAAACCCAGTTGAGAATGAGGAAGTGAAGGATATTGGGGAGTTGTATCAGGAGTCAGAAGCAGGCAGTGCAGGGAAGTGGAAAGGGACATGACACAGTGACAGTTAACAAACTAAAACCCAGTGAGAATGAGAATGAAGGGATATTGGGAGTGTATCAGGAGTCAGAACCAGCATGCAGGGAAGGGAAAGGGACAGACACAGTGGTCAGTTACACATAACTATAAACCCAGTGAGAATTGAGGAATATGAATGGATATTGGGGAGTTGTATCAGGATCAGAACCAGCAGTGCAGGGAAGGGAAAGGGACGACACCAGTGACAGTTACACAAACTCATAGAAACCGCAGTGAGATGAGGGTGAATGGATTATTGGGAGTTGTATCAGGAGTCAGAACCAGCAGTGCAAGAGAAGGGAAGGACAGACACATGGACAGTTAACGATAGACTATAAGCCCAGTGAGAAGTGAGGAATGAATGGATATTGGGGATTGTGTCAGGAGTCAGAGACCAGCAGTGCAGGAAGGAAAGGGACGACACGTGAGTAACAGTAAATAACTATAAACCCAGTGAGAATGATGGAATGAATGGTATTGGGAGTGTTATCAGGAGCTCAGAACCGAGCAGGTGCGGGGAGGGAAAGGGACAGACACAAGTGACAGTGTAACACATAAGATATAAACCCAGTGAGAATGAGGGCATGAATGGATATTGGGGAGTTGTATCAGGAGTTCAGAACCAGGCAGTGCAGGGAAGGGAAAGGGACAGACACCCAGATGACAGTTACAGCATAACTATAACCCAGTGAGAAATGAAGGAATGGAAATGGAATTGGGGAGTTGTTCAGGAGTCCATAAACCAGCAGTGCCAGGGTAAGGGAAAGGGACAGAACACAGTGACAGTACACATACTATAAACCCAGTGAGAATGAGGATGAATCGGATATTTGGGGAGTTGTATCAGGAGTCAGAACCAGCAGGCAAGGGAGGGAAAGGGACGACACAGTGACAGTTTACACATAATATAAACCCATGAGAATGAGGGATGAATGGATATTGGGGATGTTGTATCAAGAGTCAGAACCAGCGAGTGCAGGGAAGGGAAAGGGAGCAGACATCAGTGACAGTTACACATAACTATAGAAATGAATGGATATGGTGGGGGGTTCCATCACTACAGGGATTTCTGCCCCTCCCCACCGCTTACTGCCCCAAGCACAACCGCGCACCCGGGGCACCACAACCCGTGGGCACAGTGTGGCTCAAGTGGACTGCACCCTATCACTTATGCAGAGCTCATAAAGGGGAAGTTATCGCTGCATCATAAGAGAAGGGGTATGCATTGGCCCAGGGTGCTCAGTAACAGAGGGGGTGCAGTGGAGGGGGATGATGGGAATTGTAGTCTGATGCAGCTCTTGCAGGAAAGCAGGGGATTTATGGGAGGGAAAGGACTGTGATAAATCTTTTATCCCTCAGGCCTCCCTGATTAATGCCCTCAACTAATAACACTGTGCCTTTAACTTATATTTTTTATGTGCCTCACCAAAGGGCAGTTTTGCCCCTATAAAAAAAGATTATAGATCCGTTCCTGCCTGATTCAGGGGAGGTCCGCTCCCATTGTTTCCAGATCTGGTGCCGCTATGGCATCAAGGGAATGATGTTCCCACTGTACTAGCTCCTGCAAGTGCGCCCCCTGATGGGCCGACATGAGAAATAAAAGGGAAATAGACCTGCACTTATAAAAAAGGCCCTGCAGAGCCAATAGGATTTCACGTCTCTTGGCCGTTCGGCTCATAGTGTTTGGCATAATTTAGGCCTGGGCAGCTCTTGGGTCTTATGGTGCTTGTGGCTACTGGGCCAGAGTCTTTGGTTGCATACGGCATAATAATGATGGAAATCTGTGAGTCTTTACCTAGTTGAGCCCTGCAGGGGCAGCGGCAGTCTTGTGCCCTGGGAACGCCACTCGGGGTGTTTGGCACAAGCATTTGCCCATCTTGTACTTTTACCCATCATGCCCAGTCTCGGTGGCCAGTAGCAGGGGGATCAGGCACTGGAAGGGCATTATGGGGTTTTCCATTGAGAATGACTGGCCCTTTGGCATAGTATTATAACCCCTGGGCCTGGCACGCTTGTATTGGCTAGTTTAGTGGCAGTTGCCTACAGATCATTAATGCCCTCTGGCCTGCAAGATCTGCCTTCCCTAATTACCTCCCCTCCTGCATCCAATAATGATTTCTATGGAGGGCGCAGATTCCATTTCCGTATCACACCAGGGTCTCACTGTCGCATCGCAGCTAAGGCTGAAACAAATACTTCAGATCTGCCCCCCTCATTTGCCTCAGAGGAGCGAACACAAAGCACATAAAGCTCATGGATGATCCAATATATAGGGCTGTGATGGCTATAAGGGGCCTTATGCACCTATCAGCTTACAGGGGCTTTATTTGGTAAAACTGCCCCCCAAGTTCAGGGAAGTTCCAAAATAACTGCCTGGTTGTTGGGGGCAGTGAAAGCACATCCAAGGGGTTTTGGGAGCACAACATTTACCTCCGGAGCTACTGTTGGGGGTCACTGGTTTATGGACAGACTGGGGAATGGGGGAGCGGGGAATTTGGCAGGTTCGTATTGGCCGCCACACTTGGACCAGACTGTTTTGCGTCACACAGGGCGGCCCCGGCACTACCAATGGAAAGGCGCGGCCTAGGAATTGAAACAGTGGCACAAAGCAGGTACCAGTCCAACCCCCTGGCTGTCCCAGTCCTCTACTGGTTCTACAGGCCATTCAGTCCTTACCCAACCCTAACCCTAACCCTAACACTATCCCTAACCCTATCCCTAACCCTATCCCAACCCTATCACTAACCCTAACGCCTATCTATCCCTATACCCTAACCTCTTAACCCTATCCTAACCCTATCCCTACCTAACCCACTTAGTACCTAACTATGCAACCTCTAACCCTATCCCTAACCTATCCTAACCCTATACCCTATCCCTAACCTATCCTAACCCTAATCCCTAACCCTTCCCTAACCCCCTATCCCTAACCCTATACTCCTAACCCTAACTCCATAACCCTATCCCTAAACCTAACCCTAACCTAACCCTATCCTACCCTATCCCTACACCCTATTCCCTAATCCCTAACCCTACCCCTAACCCACCTATCGCCTATCCCTGAACCCATCTAACCTACCTATCCCTAACCCTATCCCTAACCCTAACCCGTATCCCTAGCCCTATTCCTACCTATCCTCAACATCCCTATCCCTAACCCTATCCTAACCCTGAACCCTATTAACCCGTATCCTAACTCCAACCCTATCGCTGAACGCCGTTAACTATCCCTAACCCTACTACCTAACCCATCCTAACCCTATCCTATCCCTAACCCTAACCTACCTATCCCTATACCCTATCCCAGTCCCTAACCCTAACCCTATCCCTAACCCTATCCCTATCCTAACCTCTAACCCTATCCACCCTATCCCGTAACCTCCTATCCCTAACCGCTACTACCTATCCAACCTATCCTAACCCTATCCCATAACACCTACTAAACCCTCCCTAACCCTATCCCTACCTATCCAACCCTAATCCCTAACCGCTATCCTACTCTCTAACCTAACCCTATCCTAACCCTATCCCTAACGCCTATACCCTAACCCTATCTCTAAACCTATCCCTATCACTAACCCTAACCCTATGCCTAACCCTATCCCTAACCCTATCCCTAACCCTATCCCTACCCCTAAATCCCTAACCCTATCCCTAACCCTAACCTGATCCCTAACCCTATCCTATCCTCTAACCCGAACCTAAACCCTAACCCATCCCTAACGCCTAACCCTATCCCTAACCTATCCCTATCCCTAACCGCTAACCCTAACCCTATCTCCTAACCCTAACCCTATCCCTAACGCCTATCCCTAACCTATCCTACCTATCCCTATCCCTTAACCCTAACCCTAACCCTATCCTATCCCTTTATCCCTAACCCAACCTAAACCTAAACCCTATCCCTAACTCCTTATCTCTAACGCCTATCCCTTAACCCTAACCTCTAATCCCTATCCCTACCCCTATCCCTAACCCTGATCCTAACCTCTACCACTAACCCTAACCCTAAACCCTTCCCTACCTAACCCTATCCCGAACCCTATCTCCTAACCCTATCCCTAACCCGTATCCCTAACCTAACCCTAACCCTAACGCCTATCCCTAACCCTAACCCTAACATGTCCTGCCCTGTTGCAGCGGGAGTTTGCAGCTTTGGGATTCCTAAATTGTTTGCTGAGCCCCAGGGAATGTGGTGTATGACCTCCCTCGTGTCCTAATTCGGTCTCTTTGCTTGTGTGCTCCCATCCCCGGCCCAGTTACACAAGGGATGGTTCCATTCCCACTCGCTGTGTCTGAGTGCATTCTCTGTGCCTCCGGGGACCCTCTGACCCCCTGGCCTCCCCAATTGTGCAGCTCAGTGAGGCTTTGTACAGAGACGGCGCGCTGGGAGCCCAAGGTTAATCTCACCCAGACTGAAGTCACAGCACTCACGCCTCACCCAACCATGGAAAATGGTGGCTCCACCCATTCCCGCCATTGCCTCAGCGATGGCCTCATCTTTATTTCTACTGAGTCGTAACTCACATTTTTATCCATGGGGCAGGGCAAGGGTGCGGCACGAGGGAAGCCGGTGGGCATTTAGCCCACCGCCCCCCCAGTAATTAGTCTAAAACTGGAGGCAGGGCATGAACCTCTGGGGCTGCACGGATTAGAGCAAGTCTCTACAGAGCCGGTGGAGAGAGTTACATATGGTATAAAGGAGAGTGGGCAAGCAGGATGGGGTCAGAGATGGTATGATAGGGAGGGATCAGGCAAGGCAGCACAGGGTCATGTTGTAGAATAAAAGGGCAGAGATCAGGGCAGGCAGCACGGAATCATGTGTAGAATAACAGGTCAGAGGTCAGGGCAGGCAGCACGGAATCACGTGTAGAATAACAGGTCAGAGGTCAGGGCAGGCAGCACGAATCATGTGTAGAATAACAGGTCAGAGGTCAGGGCAGGCAGCGATGGGATCATGTGAAGAATAACAGGTCAGAGGTCAGGGCAGGCAGCACGGGATCAGGTGTAGAATAACAGGGCAGAGGTGAGGGCAGGGTGCAGGCTCAGGCAAGGCCAGTAGCCAATGATCAGTACTGGACTAGGGTTACTCAGGAGGTCGGAGCAGGAATGAGGGGTAATTTAGGACTCAGTATCACTCTCCTCACTTCATGTTGCCCTGTGTCTCCCTCATGTGCGGCTGCAGGAAATGCACTGAGTTGGGCAGTGAGTCTGACCCTTGTGTTGCCGTGTATTTTAGCTCTGCACATTGTCTCCCCTCATAGAGCCTGGGCCCCCCTGCCTTCCCCCAGAGATCTAGTGCCCAGCAATCGGCCTGCAGTGCAAACGCTCTAATGGGACAGAGACCCCCCGGCCTCGAGGATGGTGTCACTCAGCTCAGCCAGGACATAATGCAGGTACTATCCAGTCTGTCCCTTTCCCTTCCCTGCACTGCTGGTTCTGACTCCTGATACAACTCCCCAATACCCATTCATCCCTCATTCTCACTGGGTTTATAGTTATGTGTAACTGTCACTGTTGTCCTGTCCCTTTCCTGCACTGCTGGTTCTGACTCCTGATACAACTCCCCAATACCCATTCAATTCCTCATTCTCACTGGGTTTATAGTTATGTGTAACTGTCACTGTGTCTGTCCCTTTCCCTTCCCTGCACTGCTGGTTCTGACTCCTGATACAACTCCCCAATACCCATTCATCCCTCATTCTCACTGGGTTTATAGTTATGTGTAACTGTCACTGTCCCTTTCCCTTCCCCTGCACTGCTGGTTCTGACTCCTGATACAACTCCCCAATACCCATTCATTCCTCATTCTCACTGGGTTTATAGTTATTGTGTAACTGTCACTTGTGTCTGTCCCTTTCCCTTCCCTGCACTGCTGGTTCTGACTCCTGATACAACTCCCCAATATCCATTCATCCCTCATTCTCACTGGGTTTATAGTTATGTGTAACTGTCACTGTGTCTGTCCCTTTCCCCTTCCCTGCACTGCTGGTTCTGACTCCTGATACAACTCCCCAATACCCATTCATTCCTCATTCTCACTGGGTTTATAGTTATGTGTAACTGTCACTGTGTCTGTCCCTTTCCCTTCCCTGCACTGCTGGTTCTGACTCCTGATACAACTCCCCAATACCCATTCATTCCTCATTCTCACTGGGTTTATAGTTATGTGTAACTGTCACTGTGTCTGTCCCTTTCCCTTCTCTGCACTGCTGGTTCTGACTCCTGATACAACTCCCCAATATCCATTCATCCCTCATTCTCACTGGGTTTATAGTTATGTGTAACTGTCACTGTGTCTGTCCCTTTCCCTTCCCCTGCACTGCTGGTTCTGACTCCTGATACAACTCCCAATACCCATTCATCCTCATTCTCACTGGGTTTATAGTTATGTGTAACTGTCACTGTGTCTGTCCCTTTCCCTTCCCTGCACTGCTGGTTCTGACTCCTGATACAACTCCCCAATATCCATTCATTCCTCATTCTCACTGGGTTTATAGTTATGTGTAACTGTCACTGTGTCTGTCCCTTTCCCTTCCCTGCACTGCTGGTTCTGACTCCTGATACAACTCCCCAATATCCATTCATCCTCATTCTCACTGGGTTTATAGTTATGTGTAACTGTCACTGTGTTTGTCCCTTTCCCTTCCCTGCACTGCTGTTCTGACTCCTGATACAACTCCCCAATATCCATTCATCCCTCATTCTCACTGGGTTTATAGTTATGTGTAACTGTCACTGTGTCTGTCCCTTTCCCTTCCCTGCACTGCTGGTTCTGACTCCTGATACAACTCCCCAATTATCCATTCATTCCTCATTATCACTGGGTTTATAGTTATGTGTAACTGTCACTGTGTCTGTCCCTTTCCCTTCCCTGCACTGCTGGTTCTGACTCCTGATACAACTCCCCAATATCCATTCATTCCTCATTCTCCAGAGTTAATGGATATTGGGAAGTTGCCCAGAAATGAAAAACAGTTGCACGTCCCTTTATAGGGAATGGGGGGATATGGGGGAGGCCAGACGGGGGAGGGGAGAGGAAGGATATGGGGGGGGGAGGTTATTAAGTTCCGTGCCGATGATGTCACTGTTTTGGAAGAAAAGTCTCAAAATAACTGGCTCCTCCCACCAGTTCCTTTGGGGGTTTAAGGAGCGTGTGAGAGACTGGTCTCTGGGGACCCCAAGTGCAGTCTCCATGGTCTGTTCCCACAGACTGTACTTGTACCCCAACACTGCCAGGATCCCACAGACTGTACTTGTACCCCAACACTGCCAGGATCCCACAGACTGTACTTGTACCCCAACACTGCCAGGAGCCCACAGATGTACTTGTACCCCAACACTGCCAGGAGCCAACAGACTGTACTTGTCCCACATGCAGACCAACAGACTGTCTTGTACCCCAAATGCCAGACCACAGACTGTACTTGTACCCCAACACTGCCAGGAGCCCACAGAATTGTACTTGTACCCAACACTGCCAGGACCACAACTGTACTTGTAACCCCAACAGCTGCCGAGAGCCAACAGACTGTACTTGTACCCAACACTGCCAGGATCCCACAAGACTGTCTTGTACCCCACACACTGCCAGGAGCCCACAGACTGTAACTTGTAACCCCAACACTGCAGGAGCCCACAGACTGTACTGTACCTGCCAACACTGCCAGGATCCCACAGACTGTACTTGTACCCAACACTGCCAGGAGAAAAAAGCCCCAAACAAGACACAGACTTGTACATTTTGTACCCCAAACACTGCCAGATGCCCACAGACTGTACTTGTACCCCAACACTGCCAGGAGCCCACAGACTGTACTTGTACCCCAACACTGCCAGGATCCCACAGACTGTACTTGTACCCCAACACTGCCAGGATCCCACAGACTGTACTTGTACCTCCAACACTGCCAGACCCACAGACTGATATATTGTACCCCAACACTGCCAGGAACCCACAGACTGTACTTGTACCCAACACTGCCAGGAGCCCACAGACTGTACTTGTACCCAACACTGCCAGGACCACAGACTGTACTTGTACCCAAACACTGCCAGGAGCCCACAGACTGTACTTGTACCCAACACTGCCAGGACCCACAGACTGTACTTGTACCCAACACTGCAGGAGCCCACAGACTGTACTTGTACCCCACACTGCCAGGAGCCACAGTACTGTGACTTGTACCCCCCAACACTGCCAGAGCCCACAGTCCTGTACTGTACCCCAACACTGCCAGGATCCCACAGACTGTACTTGTACCCCAACACTGCCAGGATCCCACAGACTGTACTTGTACCCCAACACTGCCAGGACCACAGACTGTACTTGTACCCCAACACTGGCCAAGGAGCCCCAGTCGTACTTGTACCCCAACACTGCCAGGAGCCCACAGACTGTACTTGTACCCCAACACTGCCAGGAACCCACAGACTGTACTTGTACCCAACACTGCCAGGAGCCCACAGACTGTACTTGTACCCCAACACTGCCAGGATCCCACAGACTGTACTTGTACCCCAACACTGCCAGGAGCCCACAGACTGTACTTGTACCCCAACACTGCCAGGAGCCCACAGTCTGTACTTGTACCCCAACACTGCCAGGAGCCCACAGTCTGTACTTGTACCCCAACACTGCCAGGAGCCCACAGACTGTACTTGTACCCCAACACTGCCAGGATCCCACAGACTGTACTTGTACCCCAACACTGCCAGGATCCCACAGACTGTACTTGTACCCCAACACTGCCAGGAGCCCACAGTCTGTACTTGTACCCCAACACTGCAGGAGCCCACAGACTGTACTTGTACCCCAACACTGCCAGGATCCCACAGACTGTACTTGTACCCCAACACTGCCAGGAGCCCACAGACTGTACTTGTACCCAACACTGCCAGGATCCCACAGACTGTACTTGTACCCCAACACTGCCAGGAGCCCACAGACTGTACTTGTACCCCAACACTGCCAGGAGCCCACAGACTGTACTTGTACCCCAACACTGCCAGGAGCCCCACAGACTGTACTTGTACCCCAACACTGCCAGGAGCCCCACAGACTGTACTTGTACCCCAACACTGCCAGGAGCCCACAGACTGTACTTGTACCCCAACACTGCCAGGAGCCCACAGACTGTACTTGTACCCCAACACTGCCAGGAGCCCACAGACTGTACTTGTACCCAACACTGCCAGGAGCCCACAGACTGTACTTGTACCCCAACACTGCAGGAACCCACAGACTGTATTGTACCCCAACACTGCCAGGAGCCCACAGACTGTACTTGTACCCCAACACTGCCAGGATCCCACAGACTGTACTTGTACCCCAACACTGCCAGGAGCCCACAGACTGTACTTGTACCCCAACACTGCCAGGAGCCCACAGACTGTACTTGTACCCCAACACTGCCAGGACCCACAGACTGTACTTGTACCCAACACTGCCAGGAGCCCACAGACTGTACTTGTACCCCAACACTGCCAGGAGCCCACAGACTGTACTTGTACCCCAACACTGCCAGGACCCACAGACTGTACTTGTACCCCAACACTGCCAGGAGCCCACAGACTGTACTTGTACCCCAACACTGCCAGGAGCCCACAGACTGTACTTGTACCCCAACACTGCCAGGAGCCCACAGACTGTACTTGTACCCCAACACTGCCAGGAGCCCACAGACTGTACTTGTACCCCAACACTGCCAGGAGCCCACAGACTGTACTTGTACCCAACACTGCCAGGAGCCCACAGACTGTACTTGTACCCCAACACTGCCAGGAGCCACAGACTGTACTTGTACCCCAACACTGCCAGGAGCCCACAGACTGTACTTGTACCCCAACACTGCCAGGAGCCCACAGACTGTACTTGTACCCCAACCACTGCCAGGAGCCCACAGACTGTACTTGGTACCCAACACTGCCAGGAGCCCACAGACTTGTACTTGTACCCCAACACTGCCAGGAGCCCACAGACTGTACTTGTACCCCAACATGCCAGGAGCCACAGACTGTACTTGTACCCCCAACACTGCAGGAGCCCGCAGACTGTACTTGTACCCCAACACTGGCCAGGAACCCACAGACTGTAACTTGTACCCCAACACTGCCAGGAACCCACAGACTGTACTTGTACCCCAACACTGCAGGAGCCCACAGACTGTACTTGTACCCCAACACTGCCAGGAACCCACAGACTGTACTTGTACCCCAACACTGCCAGGACCCACAGACTGTACTTGTACCCCAACACTGCCAGGAGCCCACAGACTGTACTTGTACCCCAACACTGCCAGGAGCCCACAGACTGTACTTGTACCCCACACTGCCAGGAACCCACAGACTGTACTGGTACCCCAACACTGCCAGGAGCCCACAGACTGTACTTGTACCCCAACACTGCCAGGAGCCCACAGACTGTACTTGTACCCCAACACTGCCAGGAGCCCACAGACTGTACTTGTACCCCAACACTGCCAGGAACCCACAGAACTTACTTGTACCCCAACACTGCCAGGAGCCCACAGACTGTACTTGTACCCCAACACTGCCAGATCCACAGACTGTACTTGTACCCCCAACACTGCCAGGAGCCCACAGACTGTACTTGTACCCAACACTGCCAGGAGCCCAACGACTGCCAGAGCCCACAGACTGTACTTGTACCCCAACACTGCCAGGAGCCCACAGACTGTACTTGTACCAACACTGCCAGGAGCCCACAGACTGTACTTGTACCCCAACACTGCCAGGAGCCCACAGACTGTACTTGTACCCCAACACTGCCAGGAGCCCACAGACTGTACTTGTACCCCAACACTGCCAGAGCCCACAGACTGTACTTGTACCCCAACACTGCCAGGAGCCCACAGACTGTACTTGTACCCCAACACTGCCAGGAGCCCACAGACTGTACTTGTACCCCAACACTGCCAGGAGCCCACAGACTGTACTTGTACCCCAACACTGCCAGGAGCCCACAGACTGTACTTGTACCCCAACACTGCCAGGAGCCCACAGACTGTACTTGTACCCCAACACTGCCAGGAGCCCACAGACTGTACTTGTACCCCAACACTGCCAGGATCCCACAGACTGTACTTGTACCCCAACACTGCCAGGAGCCCACAGACTGTACTTGTACCCCAACACTGCCAGGAACCCACAGACTGTACTTGTACCCCAACACTGCCAGGAGCCCACAGACTGTACTTGTACCCCAACACTGCCAGGAGCCCACAGACTGTACTTGTACCCCAACACTGCCAGGAACCCACAGACTGTACTTGTACCCCAACACTGCCAGGAGCCCACAGACTGTACTTGTACCCCAACACTGCCAGGAACCCACAGTCTGTACTTGTACCCCAACACTGCCAGGAACCCACAGACTGTACTTGTACCCCAACACTGCCAGGAGCCCACAGTCTGTACTTGTACCCCAACACTGCCAGGAGCCCACAGACTGTACTTGTACCCCAACACTGCCAGGAGCCCACAGACTGTACTTGTACCCCAACACTGCCAGGAGCCCACAGACTGTACTTGTACCCCAACACTGCCAGGAGCCCACAGACTGTACTTGTACCCCAACACTGCCAGGAGCCCACAGACTGTACTTGTACCCCAACACTGCCAGGAACCAAATTTCTACCCCAGCTCCACTGGCCTTAGACCCAGTCTCTGTTGTTTTACCCCCGGGGGCAAAACATCAGAATGTTTATAGCAACCATTGTTGTTTAGGTTTGGGGATCATGTGACTGCCCCGGGGCAGTTTCTGATTGGGCCAGAGGATCTCAGTCAGTGCAGCTCATTTGCTCTATGGTACGGGGGGACCAGCGATGACCCCTCTCCTGTGGTGCATTTCAGGCCCAGTTGTGGGTTCGGGGGAGACTGCGTGAGCTGACGGAGCCCTGTGACGCGGCGGCGCTGCCAGACTGGGAGCATCGGGCACAGGGGGCACAGGGGGACATGGCACTGTTTGAGGACACAGTGGTGAAGCTGAACCAGGTAACGAGGGGGCAGAGAACATCAATGGGGCATTGTCAGGTATCTCTGAGGGGGGCACATGTGGCACCCTGCCCCCACCCTACCCAGCATGCCCCAACCCTGCCCGCACCCTACCCAGCATGCCCCCACCCTACTGTGGCACCCTGCCCCCACCCTACCCAGCATGCCCCAACCCTGCACGCACCCTACCCAGCATGCCCCCACCCTACTGTGGCGCCCTGCCCGCACCCTACCCAGCATGCCCCCACCCTACTGTGGCACCCTGCCCCCACCCTACCCAGCATGCCCCAACCCTGCCTGCACCCTACCCAGCATGCCCCCACCCTACTGTGGCGCCCTGCCCCCACCCTACCCAGCATGCCCCCACCCTACTGTGGCGCCCTGCCCCCACCCTACCCAGCATGCCCCCACCCTACTGTGGCACCCTGCCCCCACCCTACCCAGCATGCCCCAACCCTGCCTGCACCCTACCCAGCATGCCCCCACCCTACTGTGGCGCCCTGCCCCCACCCTACCCAGCATGCCCCAACCCTGCCTGCACCCTACCCAGCATGCCCCCACCCTACTGTGGCGCCCTGCCCGCACCCTACCCAGCATGCCCCCACCCTGCCTGCACCCTACCCAGCATGCCCCCACCCTACTGTGGTGCCCTGCCCGCACCCTACCCAGCATGCCCCCACCCTACTGTGGCGCCCTGCCCCCACCCTACCCAGCATGCCCCCACCCTACTCAGCATGCCAGTCATGCCCACTGTGCTGCCCACAGGCTAATGTACAGGGCATATGTGTGCCTTGGGGGGGTATTATATCCTGTATGCCCTCTGCCGGGGCACTTGTCTTCCCCAGTGCCCAACTATAATGATGGAAGTTAATTGGGGGGAAGAATAAAGGGGAAGTAAAAGCGTGAGTGGCAGATAAAGGGGGTCAGGGGGTGGGAAACTTGGTCACATGACCCAAAAAGAGGGGACAGAGTATGATCTGGGGGAAACGCCCCAACGAGGAGAAAGGGTAGGAATGTGACCGGGGGGTAGAATGGGGTAGAATGAGTCCCTGCACGCCCCACTATCCCTTTAATGGGGGGCAGTTGTTTATATTATTATTATTATTATTATTTATAAAGCGCCAACATACCCCGCAGCGCTGTACAATAAGTGGGTTCCATACATTGGGCATACAGAGTAACATATAAAGCAATCAGTAACCGATACAGGAGGGGAAGGGAGCCCTGCCCAAAAGAGCTTACACTCTACAAGGAGTAACATATAAAGCAATCAGTAACCGATACAGGAGGGGAAGGGAGCCTTGCCCAAAAGAGCTTACACTCTACAAGGAGTAACATATAAAGCAATCAGTAACCGATACAGGAGGGGAAGGGAGCCCTGCCCAAAAGAGCTTACACTCTACAAGGAGTAACATATAAAGCAATCAGTAACCGATACAGGAGGGGAAGGGAGCCTTGCCCAAAAGAGCTTACACTCTACAAGGAGTAACATATACAGCAATCAGTAACCGATACAGGAGGGGAAGGGAGCCCTGCCCAAAAGAGCTTACACTCTACAAGGAGTAACATATACAGCAATCAGTAACCGATACAGGAGGGGAAGGGAGCCCTGCCCAAAAGAGCTTACAATCTACAAGGAGTAACATATAAAGCAATCAGTAACCGATACAGGAGGGAAGGGAGCCCTGCCCAAAAGAGCTTACACTCTACAAGGAGTAACATATAAAGCAATCAGTAACCGATACAGGAGGTGAAGGGAGCCCTGCCCAAAAGAGCTTACACTCTACAAGGAGTAACATATAAAGCAATCAGTAACCGATACAAGAGGGGAAGGGAGCCCTGCCCAAAAGAGCTTACACTCTACAAGGAGTAACATATAAAGCAATCAGTAACCGATACAGGAGGGGAAGGGAGCCCTGCCCAAAAGAGCTTACAATCTACAAGGAGTAACATATAAAGCAATCAGTAACCGATACAGGAGGGGAAGGGAGCCCTGCCCAAAAGAGCTTACAATCTACAAGGAGTAACATATAAAGCAATCAGTAACCGATACAGGAGGGGAAGGGAGCCCTGCCCAAAAGAGCTTACAATCTACAAGGAGTAACATATAAAGCAATCAGTAACCGATACAGGAGGGGAAGAGAGCCCTGCCCAAAAGAGCTTACACTCTACAAGGAGTAACATATAAAGCAATCAGTAACCGATACAGGAGGTGAAGGGAGCCCTGCCCAAAAGAGCTTACACTCTACAAGGAGTAACATATAAAGCAATCAGTAACCGATACAAGAGGGGAAGAGAGCCCTGCCCAAAAGAGCTTACACTCTACAAGGAGTAACATATAAAGCAATCAGTAACCGATACAGGAGGGGAAGAGAGCCCTGCCCAAAAGAGCTTACACTCTACAAGGAGTAACATATAAAGCAATCAGTAACCGATACAGGAGGGGAAGAGAGCCCTGCCCCAAAGAGCTTACACTCTACAAGGAGTAACATATAAAGCAATCAGTAACCGATACAGGAGGGGAAGGGAGCCCTGCCCCAAAGAGCTTACACTCTACTTTATACTGCGCCACGTGTCATTTCCTTCCTGTTGGTTCCTCCCCCCGTAGAGGAGCGAGCGTCTGGGCAAGAGCGAACCCCAAAGTGCCCCTTCCCTCAGGCTACAGCTTCAGGCTCTAAGAGACCAATGGCAGCTGCTCAAGCAAACGGTGACCAATCATAACAAAGCAGTGGGAGGAGCCAAGGCCCTGCAGGAGTTCAATAAAAAGGCAGATGAGCTGGAGATGTGGATGAGAGAGAAGGTACAGTAATGGGGGGATTCACCTGCACCCCTTCCCTTCCGCCCAATCCCTTCTCTTCTCATTATGGCTCCTCCCTGTTCCCCTCTAATTCCATTCTGCCTCCTACTCGCCAGGAAGAGAAACCCTCCCTCAGTCTCCTATTGGATCAGAACAACGACAAAATACAACTGACTCGTCGGATTCTGGACCTGAAGCAGGTAAAGTTCATAGCTCCTCCCATCTGCCACCCAACGTGCCCCAGCGGGGCATTCCCCAACCCCCTCACTGCCCCCCCCATGAGGAACCCCCTACCCAACATCCCCCGGCAGGGCATTCCCCAACCCCCTCACTGCCCTCCCCATGAGGAACCCCCTACCCAACATCCCCCGGCAGGGCATTCCCCAACCCCTCACTGCCCCCCCCCATGAGGAACCCCCTACCCAACACCCCCGGCAGGGCATTCCCCAACCCCCTCACTGCCCTCACCGTGAGGAACCCCCTACCCAACATCCCCCGGCAGGGCATTCCCCAACCCCCTCACTGTCCCCCCATGAGGAACCCCCTACCCAACATGCCCCAGCGGGGCATTCCCCAACCCCCTCACTGCCCTCACCGTGAGGAACCCCCTACCCAACATCCCCCGGCAGGGCATTCCCCAACCCCCTCACTGCCCTCACCGTGAGGAACCCCCTACCCAACATCCCCGGCAGGGTATTCCCCAACCCCCTCACTGCCCTCACCGTGAGGAACCCCTACCCAACATCCCCCGGCAGGGCATTCCCCAACCCCCTCACTGCCCTCACCGTGAGGAACCCCCTACCCAACATCCCCCGGCAGGGCATTCCCCAACCCCCTCACTGCCCTCACCGTGAGGAACCCCCTACCCAACATCCCCCGGCAGGGCATTCCCCAACCCCCTCACTGCCCTCACCGTGAGGAACCCCCTACCCAACATCCCCCGGCAGGGCATTCCCCAACCCCCTCACTGCCCTCACCGTGAGGAACCCCCTACCCAACACCCCCCGGCAGGGCATTCCCCAACCCCCTCACTGCCCTCACCGTGAGGAACCCCCTACCCAACACCCCCCGGCAGGGCATTCCCCAACCCCCTCACTGCCCTCACCGTGAGGAACCCCCTACCCAACATCCCCCGGCAGGGCATTCCCCAACCCCCTCACTGCCTCACCGTGAGGAACCCCCTACCCAACATCCCCCGGCAGGGCATTCCCCAACCCCCTCACTGCCCTCACCGTGAGGAACCCCCTACCCAACATCCCCCGGCAGGGCATTCCCCAACCCCCTCACTGCCCTCACACTGGGCCGGGACCCCTGCTCCATATGGGTCTGGCTGAATATTTCCAGCAATCTGACCCGGTAACTCTTGGTACCAACAGGAACAGCTCCACTACCGGAACCTACAGGAGAACATTAACTGCCTGGCCCAGAAGCTGGAGAAACAGGGAAGGATGGAGAGCAAAGCAACGTCCAATCGGCGGAAGCAGCTCAACAAGATGTGAGTGGGGGAGGGGAGACTCGGGGATCCAGGATATGCACCCCTAAATGATCTCCACATATGGGGTTGGATTGGGGGGCTCTGTGCTGAGACCGGGGCAGAAGCCCATTGCCCAACCGGGGCAGTTCCATTGGCCTCACGGGGCCCAAACAAGCAGCATTTGGGGGGAGTCACTCACTGGGGTCCCCTCGTTCCCTGTAGGTGGCTCCGGCTGCAGGAGACATTACTGGAACACCAGCAAACCTTACAGCTGGCCCTGGAGGCTGCCACCTTGTGGCAACAGGCAGATGGCATCCTGAGAGCCATGGAGGGGCAGGTAAGTTGAACGCTCAGTAACAGCCCCAGGGTGGGGCAGGTAGATTGGAGGCGCTTTGCAGAAAGCTATGGAAACTTTGCGCTATACGGCCGGCAGGCAAATCCGCCTGGTCACATGGTTGATCACATGACTAAACATGAATATACTCAGTATAACTATAGGTTGGGGGGATTCAATTATATGTTTTTTTGCCAGAAAAGTGGTGTCGGCAACGGGGGAGACTCAAAGGCCATCAGGGAGCGGGAACTGAGGGACATCGCAAGCCAGATCATGGTAAGTCCCGCCCACCAATCAGAGCCAAACCCACATCATGGTAAGTCCTGCCCACCAATCAGAGCCAAACCCACATCATGGTAAGTCCTGCCCACCAATCAGAGCCAAACCCACATCATGGTAAGTCCTGCCCACCAATCAGAGCCAAACCCACATCATGGTAAGTCCTGCCCACCAATCAGAGCCAAACCCACATCATGGTAAGTCCTGCCCACCAATCAGAGCCAAACCCACATCATGGTCAGTAGGTGCCCACCCACCAATCATAGCCCAACTTTGTGTGTGGCTCTGTAGGGTGCCATCTTGTAGCCCTAAGCACTACTAGCCCCTCCCCATCCAGCCTCCCCGATCTCCTCTCACTCAGGCCTCCCCTAGCCCCTCCCCTTCAAGCCTCCCCAATCTCCTCTCACTCAGGTGACCCCCCCTAGCCCCTCCCCCAATCTTCTCTCACTCAGGCCTCCCCTAGCCCCTCCCTTTCCAGCCTCCCCCAATATCCTCTTACTCAAGGCCTTTCATAGCCCCTCCCTTTCCAGCCTCCCCAATATCCTCTTACTCAGGCCTCCCATAGCCCCTCCCTTTCCAGCCTCCCCAATATCCTCTTACTCAGGCCTCCCATAGCCCCTCCCCTTCCAGCCTCCCCAATATCCTCTTACTCAGGCCTCCCATAGCCCCTCCCCTTCCAGCCTCCCCAATATCCTCTTACTCAAGGCCTTTCATAGCCCCTCCCTTTCCAGCCTCCCCAATATCCTCTTACTCAGGCCTCCCATAGCCCCTCCCCTTCCAGCCTCCCCCAATCTTCTCTCACTCAGGCCTCCCCTAGCCCCTCCCCTTCCAGCCTCCCCAATATCCTCTTACTCAGGCCTCCCATAGCCCCTCCCCTTCCAGCCTTCCCTTATGCTCCCCCATATTTCAACTCACTATTGCCCCTCTCTGCCCCGTCAGCTCTTCTTACCCCTCTCTGTTTCGCAGATTTTGAATGTTACAGTCTCCCAAGTTTCCAGCCTACACCCGGCCTTGGCATCCAGAGCCAATCAGAAGCAGCGCCAGGTGAAGGAGTGTTGGGCACAACTACAGCAAGCACTCAGGTACAGAGTTATACATGAGTGCCCACTCACACCCTGTGAGTGCCCACTCACAGGCCCAGGATACAGAGTACACAGTAACAAGCAGAGAGAGTGCCCACTCACACTCACATCCCAGAAACAGGAGCCATACAAATCCCTGGTACCCGGCAGCGAATGAAAGCGTGCGTTACACAGGGGGGCAGATATTTCCAGGAATAAATCTATTTAGGGGATGAGGTGGGCGGGGCCTAGCGATGCTCAGCTGATTGGTCGCTATTCCAGACTCGTTGCTTTGGGATTTCCTCCCCATAACGAGCGCCAGTTCCCAGGCCAAATATAAACAGGATCCTGATGTCGCTTTCTCCTGTCCCTTAGGGCAGAAAACTCACCCAGAGCCAACGAGGGGGGCACTTTCTCCAGAGAACAATGCAGCCCCCCACTCTCCCCCCAGCAGCAAGGGATTCTGGGAGGCTTGTCTGCAGCCCTGCAGGTCAGTGAGTGCTCAGCTGACTTAAATCAAAGCCCCGCCCCTAGGGGGCACTAAAGTAACAGTGATTCCCTTCTCTCTGTATAGAATGGCACGGCCCACGGCACAGGTGGGAGCAGGAAAAGCAAGTGTGGGGGCCCTGCACCCAAGGGCACCGGCGGGCACCCCCCTGAGGTTATAAGGTCAGTCCTACTCCTGCCAATGTATCTGATTGTGTGTGTGCCAGTACATTGATCCATCTGGGCACCCACGTCTCCCTTACCCACTGCACTGGCATTGACTTATCCTACTTCTATCAACCAGCAGGGGGAGCAGTTCCCTGGAGCCAAGAGAGGGGTGGGAGCAGAAAGAGAGTCTGAGAGGTGTGCAGAACCCTGAGGTAAGTGCAAAGTACCCTGGAAATGTGCCCAGAGCTGCCCCCAGAACTGTCCCCAAAACCACCCCCAGAACTGTCCTCAGGGCTGTCCCCAAAACTGTCCCCAAAACTGCTCCCAGAACTGTCCCCAAAACTGCCCCCAGAACTGTCCCCAAAACCACCCCCAGAACTGTCCTCAGGGCTGTCCCCAAAACTGCCCCCAGAACTGTCCCCAAAACTGCCCCCAGAACTGTCCCCAAAACCACCCCCAGAACTGTCCTCAGGGCTGTCCCCAAAACTGCCCCCAGAACTGTCCCCAAAACTGCCCCCAGAACTGTCCCCAAAACTGCCCCCAGAACTGTCCCCAAAACTCAGGGCTGTCCCCAAAACAACCCCCAGAACTGTCCTCAGGGCTGTCCCCAAAACTGTCCCCAAAACTGCTCCCAGAACTGTCCCCAAAACTGCCCCCAGAACTGTCCCCAAAACTGCCCCCAGAACTGTCCCCAAAACTGCCCCCAGAACTGTCCCCAAAACTGCCCCCAGAACTGTCCCCACGAACTGTCCCCAAAACTGCTCCCAGAACTGTCCCCAAAACTGCCCCCAGAACTGTCCCCAAAACTGCTCCCAGAACTGTCCCCAAAACTGCCCCCAGAACTGTCCCCAAAACTGCCCCCAGAACTGTCCCCAAAACTGCCCCCAGAACTGTCCCCACGAACTGTCCCCAGAACTGCCCCCATGAACTGTCCCCAGAACTGTCCCCAGAGCTGTTCCCAGGAACTGTCCCCAGAACTGCCCCCAGAACAACCCCCAGAACTGTCCTCAAAACAACCCCCAGAGCTGTCCTCACGAACTGTCCCCAGAACTGCCCCCATGAACTGTCCCCAGAACTGTCCCCAGAGCTGTTCCCAGGAACTGTCCCCAGAACTGCCCCCAGAACAACCCCCAGAACTGTCCTCAAAACAACCCCCAGAACTGTCCTCAGGGCTGTCCCCAAAACTGTCCCAAAACTGCTCCCAGAACTGTCCCCAAAACTGCCCCCAGAACTGTCCCCAAAACTGCCCCCAGAACTGTCCCCACGAACTGTCCCCAGAACTGCCCCCAGAGCTGTCCTCACGAACTGTCCCCAGATCTGCTCCCAGAACTGTCCCCAAAACAACCCCCAGAACTGTCCTCAGATCTGCTCCCAGAACTGTCCCCAAAACTGCCCCCAGAACTGTCCCCAAAACTGCCCCCAGAACTGTCCCCACGAACTGTCCCCAAAACTGCCCCCAGAACTGTCCCCACGAACTGTCCCCAGAACTGCCCCCAGAGCTGTCCTCACGAACTGTCCCCAGATCTGCTCCCAGAACTGTCCCCAAAACAACCCCCAGAACTGTCCTCAGATCTGCTCCCAGAACTGTCCCCAAAACTGCCCCCAGAACTGTCCCCACGAACTGTCCCCAGAACTGCCCCCATGAACTGTCCCCAGAACTGCCCCCAGGAACTGTCCTCACGAACTGTCCCTAGAACTGTCCCCAAAACTGCCCCCAGAACTGTCCTCACGAACTGTCCCCAGGAACTGTCCCCAGGAACTGTCCTCACGAACTGTCCCCAGAACTGCCCCCAGAGCTGTCCTCACGAACTGTCCCCAGAACTGTCCCCAGAACTGTCCTCACGAACTGTCCCCAGAACTGTCCCCAGAACTGTCCTCACGAACTGTCCCCAGAACTGCCCCCAGAGCTGTCCTCACGAACTGTCCCCAGAACTGCCCCCAGAGCTGTCCTCACGAACTGTCCCAGAACTGTCCCCAGAACTGTCCCCAGAACTGCCCCCAGAAACTGCCCCCAGAGCTGTCCTCACGAACTGTCCCCAGAACTGTCCCCAGAACTGCCCCCAGAACTGCCCCCAGAGCTGTCCTCACGAACTGTCCCCAGAACTGTCCCCAGAACTGTCCCCAGAACTGTCCTCACGAACTGTCCCCAGAACTGCCCCCAGAGCTGTCCTCACGAACTGTCCCCAGAACTGTCCCAGAACTGCCCCCAGAACTGCCCCCAGAGCTGTCCTCACGAACTGTCCCCAGAACTGTCCCCAGAACTGCCCCCAGAACTGCCCCCAGAGCTGTCCTCACGAACTGTCCCCAGAACTGTCCCCAGAACTGTCCCCAGAACTGTCCTCACGAACTGTCCCCAGAACTGCCCCCAGAGCTGTCCTCACGAACTGTCCCCAGAACTGCCCCCAGAGCTGTCCTCACGAACTGTCCCCAGAACTGCCCCCAGAGCTGTCCTCACGAACTGTCCCCAGAGCTGTTCCCAGGAACTGTCCCCAGAATGGTTCCCAGAGCTGTCCCCAGGAACTGTCCCCAGAATCTGTCCCCAGAATTGTCCCCAGAATTGTCCCCAGGAATTGTCCCCAGAATTGTCCCCAGAACTGTCCCCAGAAACTCTGGCTGTGTCCACATGGTCAGAACCCACCAATCACAAACACTAATCAACTGCCTCAAATGCTGAGCTACAACCCCCATATCAAGGGCCACTGGCACCCTCCATCCTTTCGTAGAACCCGACTCTCTCAGTTTGTACATATAAATGGGGGTGCCCCACTCTAATCATGTGATGACCCCCCTCTCCCCAGGGGACACAGCTGGTCACTGAGCTGAATTCTACTGAGCACTGGCTGCAAAGCCTCGAGGGTCTTCTCTCCGAGCCGGCGGTCTTGCAGAACCCCGAGGCCGTACGGCAGGACCTGAGGAAGGTGTCCGTCATGGAGCGAGAGGTGAAGTCCAGGGCCCTCGCCTTGCACTCTCTCTTGGCCAAACTGGCAATCGGACCGGCCGGGCAGAGTGTCAGCGAGGGGACGAAGGAGAAGGTACAGGAGGTGGAAGAAAGGTGAGAACGAATTCCCTGTTCCTTGTGCTTGAGGGGAGCTGGGGGGCCGGGGGAGCTGGGGGGCCGGGGCATTTGTGTTGCAGTTGGTCCCCAGTGTAAGGGGGGCCTTTCACCCCGAGCTGCAGGATCCAACAAAGGTTTCCGGGCAGTGTCAGAACTTGGGTCACTCATTGGATCACTCAGCAGAATGGATTCCATTGGGTTCCAGTGTCTGGGCAAAATCCTTATGAATGGACTGGAGGGAATCTGGGGGTCATAATAGGAATGCACTGAGAGTGGAACCGTTTGGGGGGAAAGGATTATGATAAATATTTATCCCCCCCGGCAGGTTCCAGATGGTCCGTGAGTCTCTCCGGCGCCGGGTCTCGGATCTGAGGGACACCTTGGTGCTGTCAGAATTCATGGAGATTGTGCAGAAGGAGGAGAACCGGAGGAAGAAACAGAAGGTGCACAAGGGAACAATGGGTGTGGGAATGGGTTTGTTTGTACAGAGCTCCACGCCCTTATCACCTAATGCTTCCCCTTAGCTGGAGGCCAGTGGTTCCCCTGCCCGTGGGCCGGAGGGCACTACCCAGGAGGGGACAGGGGGCAGGTTCAGTCCCTTAGAGGAGCTGCAGGAAGCGGTGGAGATGCTGAATGAGGCCGCGAGGGAGCGAGAGAAGAGTTTGGCTCTCACTGAGCAAATGGAGAAACTGGGGGAACTGGTGAGTTGTGGCAACTATTTGGGGGGCAGAAGTGGCACTTGTAAGGGGCTGTGGGCCACCAACTAGGGGAGCTCTACACATGGGTAATGGGCTGGGGGGGTACTGTCACTCACTGGGGCAGGGTAATGGGCTGGGGGGTACTGTCACTCACTGGGGCAGGGTAATGGGCTGGGGGGTACTGTCACTCACTGGGGCAGGGTAATGGGCTGGGGGTACTGTCACTCACTGGGGCAGGGTAATGGGCTGGGGGGGTACTGTCACTCACTGGGGCAGGGTAATGGGCTGGGGGGTACTGTCAC
Source organism: Xenopus tropicalis (assembly GCF_000004195.4). Classification (NCBI taxonomy): domain Eukaryota; kingdom Metazoa; phylum Chordata; class Amphibia; order Anura; family Pipidae; genus Xenopus; species Xenopus tropicalis. Next base: position 2,126,548 of record NC_030681.2, read on the forward strand.
TCACTGGGGCAGGGTAATGGGCTGGGGGGTACTGTCACTCACTGGGGCAGGGTAATGGGCTGGGGGGGTACTGTCACTCACTGGGGCAGGGTAATGGGCTGGGGGGGTACTGTCACTCACTGGGGCAGGGTAATGGGCTGGGGGGGCCCCCCAGTGACTGTCGATGTTTCCAGCTGTCGGCAGTGAGAGCGCAAGTCGGAGAGGCGCAGAAGAGACTGAGTGAGTTGAAGGAAGAGACAGACGAGAGGGAGAGAGGGTTCGCGCTGGGGAAGAGTCGGGCAGAACTAAAGGATTTGCAGGGAATTTTCATTCAGCAGCAGCAGCTCGAGGTGAGACCTGTGGGATTCAACATGGCAGCTCCCAACCCAGTGCAACCTTAAAGGAACAGTAACACCAAAAAATAAAAGAGCTTTAAAGTAATAAAAATATAATGCACTGTTGCCCTGCACCGGTACAGCTGGGGTGTTTGCTACAGAAACCCTACTATAGTTTATATAAATACCCCGCTGTGTAGCCCCGGGGGCAGCCATTCCTGCACCGGTACAGCTGGGGTGTTTGCTACAGAAACCCTACTATAGTTTATATAAATACCCCGCTGTGTAGCCCCGGGGGCAGCCATTCCTGCACCGGTACAGCTGGGGTGTTTGCTACAGAAACCCTACTATAGTTTATATAAATACCCCGCTGTGTAGCCCCGGGGGCAGCCATTCAAAGGAGAAAAGGCACAGGTTACATAGCAGATAACAGATAAGTTCTGTAGAATACAATAGTGTTTTATCTGTTATCTGCTATGTCCCTGTGCCTTTTCTCCTTTGAACGGCTGCCCCCGGGGCTACACAGCGGGGTATTTATATAAACTATAGTAGGGTTTCTGTAGCAAACACCCCAGCTGTACCAGTGCAGGAACGGCTGCCCCCGGGGCTACACAGCGGGGTATTTATATAAACTATAGTAGGGTTTCTGTAGCAAACACCCCAGCTGTACCAGTGCAGGAACGGCTGCCCCCGGGGCTACACAGCGGGGTATTTATATAAACTATAGTAGGGTTTCTGTAGCAAACACCCCAGCTGTACCAGTGCAGGAATGGCTGCCCCCGGGGCTACACAGCGGGGTATTTATATAAACTATAGTAGGGTTTCTGTAGCAAACACCCCAGCTGTACCAGTGCAGGAATGGCTGCCCCCGGGGCTACACAGCGGGGTATTTATATAAACTATAGTAGGGTTTCTGTAGCAAACACCCCAGCTGTACCAGTGCAGGAATGGCTGCCCCCGGGGCTACACAGCGGGGTATTTATATAAACTATAGTAGGGTTTCTGTAGCAAACACCCCAGCTGTACCAGTGCAGGAATGGCTGCCCCCGGGGCTACACAGCGGGGTATTTATATAAACTATAGTAGGGTTTCTGTAGCAAACACCCCAGCTGTACCAGTGCAGGAACGGCTGCCCCCGGGGCTACACAGCGGGGTATTTATATAAACTATAGTAGGGTTCTGTAGCAAACACCCCAGCTGTACCAGTGCAGGAATGGCTGCCCCCGGGGCTACACAGCGGGGTATTTATATAAACTATAGTAGGGTTTCTGTAGCAAACACCCCAGCTGTACCGGTGCAGGAATGGCTGCCCCCGGGGCTACACAGCGGGGTATTTATATAAACTATAGTAGGGTTTCTGTAGCAAACACCCCAGCTGTACCAGTGCAGGAATGGCTGCCCCCGGGGCTACACAGCGGGGTATTTATATAAACTATAGTAGGGTTTCTGTAGCAAACACCCCAGCTGTACCAGTGCAGGAATGGCTGCCTCCGGGGCTACACAGCTGGGTATTTATATAAACTATAGTAGGGTTTCTGTAGCAAACACCCCAGCTGTACCGGTGCAGGAATGGCTGCCCCCGGGGCTACACAGCGGGGTATTTATATAAACTATAGTAGGGTTTCTGAAGTAAACACACAACTTTTACCAGTGCAGGCAGCAGCACATTATATTTTAGTTACTTTTATACACTTTCATTTTTTGGTGTTACTGTTCCTTTAACCCCTGCAGATCCATCCTATATACTCACTGTTTAACTGCCCCCGAGTTACCTGCTTATTCCCAGATACTTTGGCACCGCCCTGCTGGCACCGATGCTGGTACTGCCATGGAACCAGTGTACTGGGATACTGGGGTGCAGCACCCTCTGTGCTTCTCCTACTGGGATAATAGGGTGCTGCACCCCCTGTGCTTCTCCTACTGGGATAATGGGGTGCTGCACCTCCTGTGCTTCTCCTACTGGGATAATGGGGTGCTGCACCCCCTGTGCTTCTCCTACTGGGATAATGGGGTGCTGCACCCCCTGTGCTTCTCCTGCTGGGATACTGGGGTGCTGCACCTCCTGTGTTTCTCCTACTGGGATACTGGGGTGCTGCACCTCCTGTGCTTCTCCTACTGGGATACTGGGGTGCTGCACCTCCTGTGCTTCTCCTACTGGGATAATGGGGTGCTGCACCCCCTGTGCTTCTCCTACTGGGATAATGGGGTGCTGCACCCCCTGTGCTTCTCCTACTGGGATAATGGGGTGCTGCACCCCCTGTGCTTCTCCTACTGGGATATTGGGGTGCTGCACCCCCTGTGCTTCTCCTACTGGGATAATGGGGTGCTGCACCCCCTGTGCTTCTCCTACTGGGATATTGGGGTGTTGCACCCCCTGTGTTGGTACCGGTGATACCCTGCTAAGGGTGCTGACCTGTATTGCCCCACACAGGCTGACATTTCTGGGGTGCTGCGGCTGGAGGTGACGAGACTAGAGGAGCAGTTGGCGCGGGTGCAGGAGCTGTGCCCAGAGAAGACCCAGATGATGGGCAGGAATGTGGGGGAGACGCTCGGGGCCTGGGTGCAGCTACAGGATGGGGTTCGGGGGAACAGTTCCAGGATGCAGAGAGCTTCCCAGCTCCTACGGTTTTTCCAGAGTTACCTGGACATGATGTGAGTGCCCCCCTGCCCTGTGAGTGCCCCCCTGCCCCCTGAGTGCCCCCCTGCCCTGTGAGTGCCCCCCTGCCCCATCCTGTGAGTGCCCCCCCTGCCCCCTGCCCTGTGAGTGCCCCCCTGCCCCCTGTGTGCCACCCTGCCCCCTGAGTGCCCCCCTGCCCCCTGTCCTGTGAGTGCCCCCCTGCCCTGTGAGTGCCCCCTGCCCCCCGTCAGTACAGCACCCCATTTCCACCCCTGGCACAGTAGGGGCCGCACCCAGTTAAAGTCTCCCTCGTTACTTCTCAGATCCTGGACAGAGGAGACCAGATCTCAGATCTTTCTGGAAAGCCCCAAAGAGGGCGTGTCCCTGATGTGGAGGGAGGAGCTGGAGAGAAGAATTGAGGAGAAGCTGAAGGAGTTCGAGGAATTAGCCGGGATTGGTTGGAAGTTCATTGGGGAGGAGCATTTCCTTGCGCACACGGTACGATCTCTCAGGGTCCCTGTGTTACCTGGGGGGTATGTCCTAGAATGCAGTTCCCTCTCAGGTCTGCCTCGCAGTATCAACTGGGCCGGCCGCTCATGTGGCATCAACTGGGCCAACCACTCATAAAGTGCCAACTGGGCCGCCTGCTCATGTGGTACCAACTGGGCCTCGCCACAAATCCGGGCCTGGGTCCAGTTGTTACTATGTGTCAGTGGTCCAGTTGGTACTACGAGTCGTTGGTCCAGTTGGTGCTACGAGTCGTTGGTCCAGTTGGTGCTACGAGTCGTTGGTCCAGTTGGTGCTACGAGTCGTTGGGCCAGTTGGTGCTACGAGTCGTTGGGCCAGTTGGTGCTACGAGTCGTTGGGCCAGTTGGTGCTACGAGTCGTTGGGCCAGTTGGTGCTACGAGTCGTTGGGCCAGTTGGTGCTACGAGTCGTTGGGCCAGTTGGTGCTACGAGTCGTTGGGCCAGTTGGTGCTACGAGTCGTTGGGCCAGTTGGTGCTACGAGTCGTTGGGCCAGTTGGTGCTACGAGTCGTTGGGCCAGTTGGTGCTACGAGTCGTTGGTCCAGTTGGTGCTACGAGTCGTTGGTCCAGTTGGTGCTACGAGTCGTTGGGCCAGTTGGTGCTACGAGTCGTTGGGCCAGTTGGTGCTACGAGTCGTTGGGCCAGTTGGTGCTACGAGTCGTTGGGCCAGTTGGTGCTACGAGTCGTTGGTCCAGTTGGTGCTACGAGTCGTTGGGCCAGTTGGTGCTACGAGTCGTTGGGCCAGTTGGTGCTACGAGTCGTTGGTCCAGTTGGTGCTACGAGTCGTTGGTCCAGTTGGTGCTACGAGTCGTTGGTCCAGTTGGTGCTACGAGTCGTTGGTCCAGTTGGTGCTACGAGTCGTTGGTCCAGTTGGTGCTACGAGTCGTTGGTCCAGTTGGTGCTACGAGTCGTTGGGCCAGTTGGTGCTACGAGTCGTTGGTCCAGTTGGTGCTACGAGTCGTTGGTCCAGTTGGTGCTTCGAGTCGTTGGTGCAGTTGGTACTACGAGTCGTTGGTCCAGTTGGTGCTACGAGTCGTTGGTCCAGTTGGTGCTTCGAGTCGTTGGTGCAGTTGGTACTACGAGTCGTTGGTCCAGTTGGTGCTACGAGTCGTTGGTCCAGTTGGTGCTACGAGTCGTTGGTCCAGTTGGTACTATGAGTTGTTGGTTCAGCATCTGCACCTCCAGGACAATGGGTTGAGTCTGATGTATGAATCTATAGGGGGATTTGCCCCCCACTGCCCCTAGTTACCCCCACACTGTATCTTTATACTCACTAATGGCTGACCCGCTCCATTTCTCACCCTGATTGGTCGCCCAGATCAAGGAGCGCCTGGAGGAGCTGCAGGGGATGCTGAGTTGGGTGCTGATGAGGTGGCGCTGCCAGAAGAAGCAGAAGCCCCCGGGAGACAAGGAGGCCGAGTGGCCGAGGGGCAATAACGCTCAGGGCCCCAGTCCGGTTGTGCAGGTCAGTGAGATAAAATTCAACGTCCCCCTCGGTCAAACTGGGGGCTTTTCCAATGGGCCCCTTCATTCTCTAACCCCCCCCCTCCCATGTTTCTGTAGGAGGAACCATCAAACCCCCCGGCCAGTATCCCCCCAGAGGCATTTGAGAAGCTGCACAGTAAGGGCCCCACCCCTGTGCCCCCCAAGGGGCCGACGCTGCGCAGATACGGGAGGAAGACTCACAGCCCCATGTCTCTGGAGCAGCACCTCCGCCTGCTCTCTGGCGCCCCCCAAAGCCACAGCCCACTGGGGGCAGAACTGCTAGAAGAAACCTCAAGATCCAAATGTTCTGAGGGACCCGTGTGGCTGGAACCGCGAGAGTTTCCATCTGTGGCTGGGGGCCCCGGGGAGGAGCATGAAGAGCGCCACGGGGTAAGTAGGCGGAGTAAGGGTGGCATCTCTCTCTGCCCCCCCACGGGGTGCCACTGTTCTACTGTTGATCATGTTGGCATATGCCCTTTCCCTGCCCACCGCCTGCCCCTGGGAATCTGAATTCTACGCAACTTTCCATTATTCCCTCATTTACATTGTAGCAAAGTCACCTGATTGGCTGAGCCCAAGTCTGAACCCGAGACCTGGAAAGGACAGATACTGGTACCATACGTAACAGTCACCCCGCTATAGTTCCAGGGGTACCCAGGGCACAAATACCCACTCACCCCAAATCCCCCCTAACTGGCCTTCAGGCTGGGCCCCCTTAGCCCATAACAAGGTTACAGATATATAGAAACATTGGGGTAACAGTCACCCCGCTATAGTTCCAGGGGTACCCAGGGCACAAATAAGCACTCACCCCAAATCCCCCCTAACTGGCCTTCAGGCTGGGCCCCCTTAGCCCATAACAAGGTTACAGATATATAGAAACATTGGGGTAACAGTCACCCCGCTATAGTTCCAGGGGTACCCAGGGCACAAATAAGCACTCACCCCAAATCCCCCCCTAACTGGCCTTCAGGCTGGGCCCCCTTAGCCCATAACAAGGTTACAGATATATAGAAACATTGGGGTAACAGTCACCCCGCTATAGTTCCAGGGGTACCCAGGGCACAAATAAGCACTCACCCCAAATCCCCCCCTAACTGGCCTTCAGGCTGGGCCCCCTTAGCCCATAACAAGGTTACAGATATATAGAAACATTGGGGTAACAGTCACCCCGCTATAGTTCCAGGGGTACCCAGGGCACAAATAAGCACTCACCCCAAATCCCCCCTAACTGGCCTTCAGGCTGGGCCCCCTTAGCCCATAACAAGGTTACAGATATATAGAAACATTGGGGTAACAGTCACCCCGCTATAGTTCCAGGGGTACCCAGGGCACAAATAAGCACTCACCCCAAATCCCCCCCTAACTGGCCTTCAGGCTGGGCCCCCTTAGCCCATAACAACGTTACAGATATATAGAAACATTGGGGTAACAGTCACCCCGCTATAGTTCCAGGGGTACCCAGGGCACAAATAAGCACTCACCCCAAATCCCCCCCTAACTGGCCTTCAGGCTGGGCCCCCTTAGCCCATAACAACGTTACAGATATATAGAAACATTGGGGTAACAGTCACCCCGCTATAGTTCCAGGGGTACCCAGGGCACAAATAAGCACCCCAAATCCCCCCCTAACTGGCCTTCAGGCTGGGCCCCCTTAGCCCATAACAAGGTTACAGATATATAGAAACATTGGGGTAACAGTCACACAATCTCTCAGGGACTTTCTGGGGGGCAGATTTCCCCTTTACACACCTGTGACCTCTGTATAAACGTCTCCTCATTGTGCTTTTCCCTGGGCAGCAGCCTCTCCCCAGACCTTCCGGCTCCTTTTGGAAGCGGTGCCAGGGGCTATTAGAAAGCACATTTGGTAGTTTAAAGAGAAAGAAAAGGGTGTCGCTCCCCTGTGTGGAAGAGGTAACCTACTTACCTGGGTGCCTACCTACCTGGGTTGCATGGTGTGATTGTGCCGTGGGGCAGTGATGCCTGTTATCTTCCCCTTTAACCCTGCCTATCATATTGGGCTACTGATTTAACCTGCTTGGCCTGTAAGGGGGTACAGCCCCCAAGCCCCCCATCTGTGGGGAATGGTGTTTTCTCTCACGCAGACAGGATTGTGGCGCCACCTAGTGGTTTCAGTGCATTAACAAAGTGTTGTATTGTTTTGCCGTGTGGTGCCTTTACTTACCCTTTATATTGATGTAACTGGAGGCCCCTGGGCCATATGGGGCAGTAGGACTGGTCAAGGGTTTCTATTGGCCGCTTTGGGTTCATTCACCTTTAGGATCTTTGGCAGAAATCTTACGAGGGATTGTGGGTCGGCACCAATCATGTTGTCCCTTTGTGCAGGTCGGCAGGCCCCTGTATGGGACGGACGGTGAGCCACCAGGGCCAACTCCATGCCAAAGTCTGACCGTGCCACGACCGGCTAAGAAATCTCGAGCCTGTGACCAGTATTCCGTGCCCTGCAAGCCTCGGGCCGGGGGGCCCAACGTGCCCAAAATCAGGGCCAACAGCCTCTTCAGCAGTTTGAAGAGAAGGAATAAAGGCCAGAGGCGCACAGTCCAGGGGATCATGGGAATGGGTTCTGGGCCAGTCCGGCCATTCCCAGAAGATGCCAAGAGAAGCCAAAGCCACACTTGGCCACCGAAGCAACAGAGAAAAGTCCCAGAAGCAGCAGAAAGTCCACATTATGTGCAGAACCCACTGGCTAAAGATATCGATGCCGAATGTTTGGGTTTTGGCCCAAGGGTGATGAAAGCCGAGACCTCCAGGCAGAAGGCAGATTTGGGAAGGTCCATCTTGCCCCCCAGTCGCGGCTCCCTGGGTTCCACACCGAGCATTGAGTTGGCCAAGGAGATTCCAGCAATGGCTGAAGCCCAAGTGCAGGGAGCCAATCAGGGAAAAGCAGAACTGCCCCAGGGGAGACATTCCCAGGGCATTAGTGCTTGGATGGAGGAGCTAAATAACTGCCCCGGCTACTGTAGGAAGAACCTTCATGGTTATGGAAAAGGCCCCGGCAATGAGTTGAAGGCTCTGGAAAGTGCAAGTGAGGACTTTCTCAGCTTTGAGATTGACAGACTCTCGCCCATCGGGGCCCTCCATGAACAGCTGGGGCCACAGTGGGACACAGTGAGAGCTGCCCTAGATGCCCCGCTGGATCAGGGTAGCGCCAAAGCCAAGGAGGACAGTAATGGATCTGGTGGTTCCCTGAGACGTGAAGGTCGGGGCTTTAGCCACGTTCCCTTGGCTCCTCATGGAGATGATTGTTCATTCAGGGTGATGCCAATGGGCAGTACCAACGCTCCGTGCCATTTTGGGCATCTTGATACGGATCAGCCCCTTCGTCTGGAAGAACTTTCTGCCTCTCCGGGTTCCAACACCGCAATAAGGGAACCCCTGAAACTGAGATCAGGTTCTGCCCCAGAGGTTCTACACCCGGACCATGAGCTTCTGGAACACGATGACGAGGAGCTGGAGGGCATCTGGAATAACGCTGCCAGCTGTGGGCCCCCAAACACCTCCCATAATATGGGGAAAGTGGGCAGTTGGCCAAAGGCCCCAGAGCCCGAGAGTGAGAAGGTGCCGAGTGGTCAAGTAGTGATGGTGGCCAAAAAGAACATGTTGGTGGCCACTTTCACTCTGCCCAGTTCTGCCCTGGCAGCAGACTCAGCAAAGGAGAGTAACATCTGGGCACCCGCGGGGGGGAACCAAGCACCCCGAGACCCCACTGGTACCAGACTGGGTTCTTGCCCAACGGTGGGTCCGTGGGATCCGGCCCCTCTCGGCAAAAAGGAGAGAGAGGAGACGAAGGGAGAGAGAAGCACAAAGGTGAGACTGGGGGTTCTGTCCATTTCTGGGGCGCTGGGGGCTGATTGTAACTCTCAGCTTGGAGGTAACAGGAGCCCGAACGCAGCCCCTAGATCTCTCTGGCGCCCCCTACAGGCTGAATCTCTGCATTGCACCCACCTGTGTATTATAATAAATAATGTACCCCCTGTTAAAACTATAAGGATATTATAACTTACCTGGGAGTTCCATGACCTGTATTCACTTCGCCCAGGTACATGGATTCGGCCAAATCCGGCTGCAAAAGGCCAAATCCCGAATCGATTCCTGGATCCAGTGCACCCCTAATCCTTATATTTTACAATAGGGGGTAATTATTCATTATATATAACATAAAGCCAATACCGGCCAAATGGGATAATTACTTACAACTTCAACACTAACTTAAGGGCCACGGCTTGGGGCCCTAGAACTGAGGAGCCCCGGGGTAAGAGCTTTGATGCCCTGTAGCTGTGCCCATAGCAACCAATCACCAATCTACAAGTTAGAAAACAAAAGAACAGATCTGATTGGTTGCTATGGGCAAAGTCACTGATGATGTTTGTCTCCAGTGTTAATAAATACACCCCAGAGGCTGCTGGGAGAACCAGGAGTGAGGGCCATGGGAATGCCATTGGATGAGAGGAGCCTCTGTCTAGCCCACAGGGTGAATCCTGGCACAATGGAAGGTGGGGGTTACAGGAGCCCCTAAAACAAATTTAAGCCACACAAGCAAAGCAGTGAAATAAGTTTTCAAGCAGGTTTCATTTACATTCGATACAACAGCGCCACCTGCTGGCTACAGTGTTAAACATGAATTTCCCTGAGAAAAGGAAGTCATGTGATGTTCATGTTCAGTCGACTGTCGCCAGTTGGCCGAAACGACCAGCAGGGGGCGTTGTTCCATGCTCTGCCATTAACAGCTCTAAGAATCAGGGGCAGGACAGAAGTGTGCAAGGCATTGTGGGAAATGGAGTTCCTATGGATTCTCTCTGTAATGTGGCAAATCGAGGAGGGAAGAGTAATGGACAGACAAACAGTAGCAATGGCATTTACTGTATAACCCCAGTGAGAATGAGGGATGAATGGGTATTGGGGAGTTGTATCAGGAGTCAGAACCAGCAGTGCAGGGAAGGGAAAGGGACAGACACAGTGACAGTTACACATAACTATAACCCCAGTGAGAATGAGGGATGAATGGGTATTGGGGAGTTGTATCAGGAGTCAGAACCAGCAGTGCAGGGAAGGGAAAGGGACAGACACAGTGACAGTTACACATAACTATAAACCCAGTGAGAATGAGGAATGAATGGATATTGGGGAGTTGTATCAGGAGTCAGAACCAGCAGTGCAGGGAAGGGAAAGGGACAGACACAGTGACAGTTACACAGAACTATAAACCCAGTGAGAATGAGGAATGAATGGGTATTGGGGAGTTGTATCAGGAGTCAGAACCAGCAGTGCAGGGAAGGGAAAGGGACAGACACAGTGACAGTTACACATAACTATAAACCCAGTGAGAATGAGGAATGAATGGATATTGGGGAGTTGTATCAGGAGTCAGAACCAGCAGTGCAGGGAAGGGAAAGGGACAGACACAGTGACAGTTACACAGAACTATAAACCCAGTGAGAATGAGGGATGAATGGGTATTGGGGAGTTGTATCAGGAGTCAGAACCAGCAGTGCAGGGAAGGGAAAGGGACAGACAGACACAATGGATGATGGGAAGTTGCTTAGAATGATATTATCTTTTATCATGCAAAAACAATTTTTGGGGGGGTGAAGTTCGCCTTTAAGTTCCCCACCTGCCGTATGTACCTAATGCTGCATCAGCCTCAAGACACAGACTAAGAGTCTCTGTGCCTGTAAATGCCCCAGGGCAAACTTCCCCCAGGTTATTGCACCCACCGAGACATATAACCCCCAAGGGCAGATGAACTGGAGTCTGCATTTGACCCTAATTAGAGAGGCTTCAGATGGGGTTTTTGCCTTCCTCTGGATCAACTGGCAGTTAGGCAGGTTATATACAGGCATTATGGTTGAACTTGATGGACTTATGTCTTTTTTCAACCCAACTTACTATGTTACTAACAGCCAAACACTATAAGGCTTGCTACGGGTCATTTCCCCCAAACCCAACTGCTGCTCCTCATAACCCCCAACCTCCATGCAGTGTACAATAGTCACCTACCTGCTGCCTTATGTATTTTATTCTCTCTCCTTACAGCTCCCACGCAAACTCGACTTCCAGCTGATGGAGGGCCCCCTGGAGAGGAAACACATCCTGCAGCAGGGGGGCAAGAAGGTGAGTTGGGGATCTAATATATAGGGGCAGAGACAGGGGAAAGTGTTGGAAGGGTTACTGCCTGCCCTGCTCTCATTTCCCTACAGAAATAGGGGTTGGTAGCACTAGGTAGGTACCTAATATATAGGGGCAGAGACAGGGGAAAGTGTTGGAAGGGTTACTGCCTGCCCTGCTCTCATTTCCCTACAGAAATAGGGGTTGGTAGCACTAGGTAGGTACCTAATATATAGGGGCAGAGACAGGGGAAAGTGTTGGAAGGGTTACTGCCTGCCCTGCTCTCATTTCCCTACAGAAATAGGGGTTGGTAGCACTAGGTAGGTACCTAATATATAGGGGCAGAGACAGGGGAAAGTGTTGGAAGGGTTACTGCCTGCCCTGCTCTCATTTCCCTACAGAAATAGGGGTTGGTAGCACTAGGTAGGTACCTAATATATAGGGGCAGAGACAGGGAAAGTGTTGGAAGGGTTACTGCCTGCCCTGCTCTCATTTCCCTACAGAAATAGGGGTTGGTAGCACTAGGTAGGTACCTAATATATAGGGGCAGAGACAGGGGAAAGTGTTGGAAGGGTTACTGCCTGCCCTGCTCTCATTTCCCTACAGAAATAGGGGTTGGTAGCACTAGGTAGGTACCTAATATATAGGGGCAGAGACAGGGAAAGTGTTGGAAGGGTTACTGCCTGCCCTGCTCTCATTTCCCTACAGAAATAGGGGTTGGTAGCACTAGGTAGGTACCTAATATATAGGGGCAGAGACAGGGGAAAGTGTTGGAAGGGTTACTGCCTGCCCTGCTCTCATTTCCCTACAGAAATAGGGGTTGGTAGCACTAGGTAGGTACCTAATATATAGGGGCAGAGACAGGGAAAGTGTTGGAAGGGTTACTGCCTGCCCTGCTCTCATTTCCCTACAGAAATAGGGGTTGGTAGCACTAGGTAGGTACCTAATATATAGGGGCAGAGACAGGGGAAAGTGTTGGAAGGGTTACTGCCTGCCCTGCTCTCATTTCCCTACAGAAATAGGGGTTGGTAGCACTAGGTAGGTACCTAATATATAGGGGCAGAGACAGGGAAAGTGTTGGAAGGGTTACTGCCTGCCCTGCTCTCATTTCCCTACAGAAATAGGGGTTGGTAGCACTAGGTAGGTACCTAATATATAGGGGCAGAGACAGGGGAAAGTGTTGGAAGGGTTACTGCCTGCCCTGCTCTCATTTCCCTACAGAAATAGGGGTTGGTAGCACTAGGTAGGTACCTAATATATAGGGGCAGAGACAGGGAAAGTGTTGGAAGGGTTACTGCCTGCCCTGCTCTCATTTCCCTACAGAAATAGGGGTTGGTAGCACTAGGTAGGTACCTAATATATAGGGGCAGAGACAGGGGAAAGTGTTGGAAGGGTTACTGCCTGCCCTGCTCTCATTTCCCTACAGAAATAGGGGTTGGTAGCACTAGGTAGGTACCTAATATATAGGGGCAGAGACAGGGGAAAGTGTTGGAAGGGTTACTGCCTGCCCTGCTCTCATTTCCCTACAGAAATAGGGGTTGGTAGCACTAGGTAGGTACCTAATATATAGGGGCAGAGACAGGGGAAAGTGTTGGAAGGGTTACTGCCTGCCCTGCTCTCATTTCCCTACAGAAATAGGGGTTGGTAGCACTAGGTAGGTACCTAATATATAGGGGCAGAGACAGGGGAAAGTGTTGGAAGGGTTACTGCCTGCCCTGCTCTCATTTCCCTACAGAAATAGGGGTTGGTAGCACTAGGTAGGTACCTAATATATAGGGGCAGAGACAGGGGAAAGTGTTGGAAGGGTTACTGCCTGCTCTGCTCTCATTTCCCTACAGAAATAGGGGTTGGTAGCACTAGGTAGGTACCTAATATATAGGAATTTTTATTAAAAATAAAAATGCTTACAATAAGAAACAAAACAATACAATTCTTATACTAACAATACAAAAGTAAGGGTTTTGTTGAATTAATCATAACCAGTTCACTTGTTACTCCCTCCCCATTCCACCCACATGAGGACGGCCAACTATCAAAGTCCACCCCTTTGTCCATATTGACCGCCTCCCCTCCCCACACCCTCACCAATCCCACAACACCCAATGGATAGCCAGTTCCAAAGTATTGTCTCTGTCCAGTTTGGCTTCCATTCCCCTCCACCAAAGCAAAATGTCCAAAGCCCACGCCCACCCTAACCCCTTCCCCCACCCAAAGGAAAAAGAAGACCCCCAAACCCAATCCAAGGCTTCCGCCATAATAATGAAGGCAAAGGCTTGGGATCTGTCAAAAATGCCTAAAAATAAACAAAAAGGCAGTATCACGTTCTTGAAATAAATATAAACACACAAAAACCAACTCAGTAGCAGAAGGAAACTGCCTAGAGGTGAGGCCTAAAGGGTAAAGCCCCCCCATAATGCCGGGGTACAAGAGGATCGAGCCGACTCTAACGATCGAATGTACCTTAGCTCCACCATGATGGATTTAGCAATGTTCTCAGGAGTCACATCTGAACCAAAGGAATAGCGGCATCGCCCGTGCCATAGATGGTACCTATATACCGTAATGACCAGGTACAGCGTCTCGTGGTCGTGGCTGTGCTGTTGGGCCGACACACCATAGGCCAGTTCAGCATAGCCCAGGGTGCCCAGGAGCGGAGCACAGAGAGCTCGGGAGACCTGAGAGCGCACACTCTTTGCCAAGGGACAATGCTGCAGAAAATGCTCCTGGGACTCCTCCACACCACATCCCCAGGGGCAATTTCGGTTGACCACCGACAAATACTTGACATTTCCCCTGACAAAGAGTTTTCCCTGAAGAGAGAGCCAGGATAGGTCAAATAACTTGGGAGGCAACCGCTTGCTATTGAGGAAACGCAAGCTCCTGACCAGAGTGTTCCCAACGCAGTCCCTCAAGGCGAGCGGAATAGCAAAGTAGACATCTAGCACCCTCATATAAAGAGCGCGCCTGGAGGCTGTACCGAGATCATCTACTCTGATATCCCATCTCCTCAAAAGCTTCAGCCCAAGGACAAAGTATGATGGGAGATGACTATGTCGCACCCGCACCTGCTTCACCCTATCGCCCTGTAACCAGTCACCTACAAAATGGGATACCCAAGCCCTGACACTGCTTTGCCACGGAACTTCAGTTCTTTGACCCAGGTGCCCAAAGTTAAACTTCAGGAAAATGGTGCCAAAGAAGGCCACAGGACACAACATGTCCAACCCACCCTCTTTTGTCCGCAGGTAGGTTATCCCTCTTTTTACAGGGTTCAGCCTGCTCCCCCAGAGCATCTGGAAGAACAGGCTGTGGATCCTCGCATAGAAAGCTTCTGGCAAAGGATAAACAAAAGACACATACAGGAGGAGAGGGACCAGGTAAGTTTTGATGAGCTTCACCCTTTCCCTATAGGACAGCCTCCACTTTTTCCACCGCTGTACCCTTGCATTCACGGCATCCAACTTTGATTCCCAATTGAGTTTGGAATTGTCTTCCCTCCCAAATTTGACCCCAAGGATACTAATTTCTTTGGAGGCAAGCTGAAAATCAGGAAGAGGGAAATCTGGCTCCCCTTCCACAGTCCAGAAAGCCTCTGACTTGTCAGTGTTGACCAGCGACCCGGAGGCCTCTGAGTAACTTTCGATGGCATCAGTCAACAAGTTCACCTCCTCAGGATGTGAGACAACGACTGTGACATCGTCCGCGTAGGCTACCAGCTTCAGGGGCAGGCAACGAGGGGCCCGAAAGCCCTCCAAATCCAAGGCCTGCACCGCTCGCAGGAAAGGGTCTATGGCAAAGACATACAGCAATGGACTCAGAGGACAACCCTGACGCACCCCGGTCTCAACCCTGAAGTTTTCACCTCGCCAACCGTTAACAAGTGGGAAGCTCTCTCCCTCCCTGTACAAAACAGTGAGCCACTCGACAAATTGATCCGGGATGCCGTACTTACGCAAGGTGGCCCATAGGTACTGATGATCCACTCTATCAAAAGCTTTGGCCTGGTCAAGACCTAGCACATATCTCCCACTACTCTGAGCTTTGCATGTTTCAAGCACTTCACGAATTGACAAGAGTGCCCCAAAGATGCTCCGCCCTTTCACCGTGCAGAACTGCTCATGGGACAATAAAGTGCCTGAAAACAAAATCAGTCTAGAAAAAAGCACCTTTGCGAGAAGCTTCCTGTCTGTGTTCAAGAGGGCAATAGGCCTCCAATTCTTGACATCCGAGGGCTCCTTGCCTTTGGATAACAACACTAAGGAGGACAATCTCATGGAGGGAGGTAAGACACCTCCTCCCAGGCAGTCTCTAAAGACCTCCACGAGAATTGGGGCCAAAAGGTCTTTAAAGGTCTTATAAAATTCGGCTGTGAGGCCGTCTGGGCCTGGGGCTTTCTTTAAATGAAGCTGGTCAATCGCCATTTTGACCTCATCTTCTGTAATGTCAGCCACCAAAGACGAAAAGTCCAAATTCTGCAGATCAGGACCCGGGGTTCCCTCCAAGAAGGCCTTTATCTTCTCCCCCTCCAAAGCTTTGCTCTTAAACAGGTCAGCATAGTAGGCCTGAACAACTCGCAAGATCCCACCCTTGGATGTCTGGACTATACCCTGGGAGTCCTTCAGGCCAGTTATTACCTTTTTCTCCACAGACTCTCTGCAATTCCGAAAAGGATCAGGGGAATGGAAACCACCATAATCCCTCTCTAGAACCAGAGACCTGTAGCGACTGTACTGATGCTCCCTGATCAAGAGCTTCAGCTGGGAAACTTTATCCCCTGCCACCCCATCCAAAATATAAGACTCAAGCTTCTTTCGTAGGGACAGGTACTTTTTATACTTATTTCCCTCCCTAACAACAGATAGTTTATGGAAGAAGTTGCGGAATGACTCCTTAGCCTCCTCCCACCACTGCGACATAGAGTCGAAAAGCATAGTCCTTGTCAACTCGAGCTGAAGGAGTGCCTCAAAGGAGTGCCTAACTGCCTCCCCCTCCAGGGATTCAGCACTCAACCTCCACAACCCCCGACCCTTAGCTGGAACTGAGGAAGCCCCCAACAGAAAGGATAAAGCAAGATGATCTGAGTAATCAACAAGGACTTCCTCAACTTCTGTGAAGACCTCCCCTGACTGGACAAAAGCCATATCTAGCCGACTACTTTTCCCAGCACAGTGATAAGTATGTTTCCCTACCCGACCATCATGGGTGAAGACATCAACCATATCCGCCTGCTGCAGCATGTTCTTCAAGAAGTGACTTTCATGCTTATCAAAGAAGCGACCTGATCTATCAGCAGCATTAAGGACTTGGTTAAAGTCTCCAGCCCAGATGACCGGGATGGAGGTGTGGAGGTACTGCTGTAATTCCCTAAGTAAAGTTCTCCTCCCGAGCCCTGACTGAGGCCCATAGGTGTTAATAAGCCGCAATCTGCGCCCCGCAACTGACACATCCAACAGGAGACATCTCCCTACCTCAACTTCTACGAGACGATGCACCTGGATCCCTGAATGTCCCCGAAATAGGATCCCAACTCCTGCACCTGGTTCTGGTGCAATCGAGAAGAAGCTGGGACCGCAATGCCACTCCCGGGAAGCCCTCCGAAGATCCACAGAGGATCCCAATCTGGTTTCCTGGAGGAAAATGATATCTGCCGAGGAGTGTTCAAGGGCTTGATATACTTGGAACATGGCATGGGGCGACTTCATACTTGATACATTGGTAGACATGATCCTGAGTGGAGAGAAAACCATGGTTAAGATTTATGTTTATATCTTTTATTTCTCTTCCTTGCCTCTTCTTGTCTCTTATCCTCCTGACTGGTATCCCCCTCCAGGTCCCCATACCTTTTGACCTGAACACCTGAAGGGACAGGATCATCATCCCCAATAGACACAATTTCATCTGTGTCGACAGAAAGGTTACCACCCCCACTACCTTTCTTTACCTGGGTTTTAACCCCCTGCCTTTCAGAGGGCCTTTTTTGGGTTACATGCTCCTGCCCTGTGTCCATTTCCCCCTCATCCCCACTCTTGCTTTCGGAATCCCCCTCCGCCCCACTATCAGATTCTTCAGCAAGACATTGACCAGGGGAATGTACTGGATCATCTTCCAAAGGGAATCTCTCCGGCTCAGCCTGCCTCTCCTCCTCCCTTTCCATTCTTTTGAGCTCATCCTGTTCCTCCATTTCTTCCCCCCAAGATTTTTGTCTACTCAAAGGGGCAAATTTATTTGAGAGGTCAATTTCCATGGAGGGAATTAGTCTCTGTGGGGCTTGCTGCTTTCCTTTCCCACTGCCAACTTCCACCCATTCTTTTCCTTTAGAAGGGACAGAGGATTTTGGAGCTACAGAACCAGATTTTAGGAGTATGGGCTTAGAACTTTGCCTCTGAGGCAAAGGAGCAGACTTGGGACCTTTGGGTTGGTGAGGAGGTGGGGATGGGTTGTGTGGTTCTATGGCCAGTATAGGCTGACTTACGGACTGATGAGACTCTGACCCTTGGACTGGGGGCTGACATTCTCTAAGCTCCTCTCTGATCTCTTCCAGCATTTCCTCAGCCATCTCCTCCTCCAAATTAGGGCAACTCTCCCTGATATTATGAAGAGCCTCGGGACAAGCCCTGTGCGAGTGGCCAAAGAATCCACACAGGTTGCACTTTACGTCCTTACAGTCTCGCCCTATGTGCCCAACATCACCACAAAGTGAACACCTGACCACTGCACAGGCATTTGCACGGTGACCATAAGAGCCACATTTGAAACAAGCCCTCGGCTGCCCGGGGTAAAAGACCACTCCCCTCTCATCCCCAATAAAGACTGAGTTAGGGAGATGCTGAGGGATGTTATAGCGCATTCGGAGCTCCACATTAGCACACCAACCCCCAGACCAGTACCCATTGTTGTCTATGTCCATAGTGAGGGGGGAGAGAACCTTACAATGCCTGCCCAGCCATATTGCTATGTCTTCAGGAGGGACATTGTCATTTTTAAACAAAACCGTGACCTTTTTGGTCTCTGGCTTAGTGACTGGAATCACCTTAAAGTTCTTCCAGAGACCCATGGATCTAAAGTGATCATACTCATGCCAGAAGTACTCAAGTTTGTTAGAGGTCCTGAAAACAATGTCGTACTCCAACTCGGAGTTCTTTATGCAGGCTCTCACATCTGCAGGGGTTAGGGTGGCCTGTTTCAGCAGCAACTCCTTCCCAATCACATCCCTGCTGGGCATTGACTCCCTTTCTCCTTCCCATTTCAGCCTAATGCGGTTTCTCAGCTTGAACACTGGGCCAGTAACTCGCCGCTCCACCCCTGGGACTCTTACTCGATTTAGGGGCCTATTCCAAGCATTAGGTGGCTGTGGGGGGTTGGCCTTTTGGCCTGAGTTTCTACCCATGGATGCGTTATTTGCCTGGATTGATGAGGGAGGGGGTGGCATTAATGGATTAGGTGCTGAGGAGACACCAGGTACCGGCACAGTAAGCGGAATGGACTGATGAGCCCCAGAGGGTGCCTCAACTGCCACATCACTTGCCCCTGCAGTTCCACTCTCCCTGCCCTGTGGTTCCTGCAGAACTGACTCCACACACCGCGTTACCACCCCAGCATTCTCACCATCACTTTCTCCATCACTCATACAAGCCACACCCACACTAGGCTCCTCCTTCTTGCCATCTGCCACTCCAACACTCACTGCCACCGGCCCATCCACACAAGGTGTTACCGTCAATTCCATATCCGAACACTCCCCATGCCCCAGAGCAGAAGCATCTGAAGCACTCTGTTTTACAACAGAAACCTCGGTTTGGCCCTGGGGGGCCCCACTTTCCTGATAGGATGGAAGAGATGGAAAGTCATCTTGGGAAAAAACAAGTCTCCACCTCTCTCTGGGGCAGGTTGCCCTTCTTCACCTTCCCTTGCACTGTTGCCAGTTCCTCCTGGGTAAAGACGAAATTAGGGGCATGTATCTGGGCAACAACCGTCTTCTTATGGTGCAGTTTCCCTGGCGTTCTTCCTTCCCGCTCGCTCTCGGATGAGGAGACCTGCCTGGGAGATCTGTACGGCACCGGCTCCTTCAGGATTTTTGCAGATGCTTCAAAGCGCCTCCTGTTGGCGTACACCTCCGCCATTGGCCCTATTTGGCCCCTCACGCTGTCCAGCTCTTTATCCAGTGAAAACATTACAGCATTTAGATGGTTAACTTTAGACAAGTAATACTCCTGATCCTCCACTTTTGCATAGGAGTACTGGTTGTAGGCAGCCTTCATCTCAACACTCAGCTGCTTCCTTTTTGCCTCCAGATCTCCCATCAGTCTGATTGACTGAATCAGTTGGTCACTATCAATCTTGTCCCCTTCAAAAGGAGACTGTTTAAGCACAGAGATGGCCTGCCCAGCTAAGGTATTTGTTTTGGCACTGTGCGTATTAACATTCAGGCTTGGAGCACCAACATGTCTGCCTTCCAATTCAGGTGTAGTAAGATGGCCGCCACTGTGCTTCTGCAAACCTTCTGCACCTCCAAGATGGCTGCTACTCAAATTGGGAGTACCAAGATGGCTGCCATGAAGTTGGCTCTGCTCTTTGCCACATCCAATATGGCCGCCAGCAACATCCACTTCCTGCTTAGAAGCCATGTGCTTTGGAAATCCAAGATGGCCGCCAGCACCATGCACTTCCTGTTTGGAAGCCATGTGCTTAGGAAATCCAAGATGGCCGCTGGACTCTTGCTGTTTGGCATTCTGTGCTTGCTTGCTGGCTTCCTTCAGCACTTTCCCCCCAGGGAGAGAAGGAGTTCCCTTCCCCAGAGCAGTGGGAGCCTGGGATGGAGCAGGGGAAGTGTTTATGGGAGCTGGTACTGCACTTACAGATGCGCCATCTTGGGTATGTACACCAACAGTTTGTGTTATTGTGCAACTTGTACTCTCAGCAGTGTGTGTAACATCACCCAGCAATGTGTTGTGACTGGGCAGCAGGGTTGGCTCCCCCCCAGGGGCAGCAGCAGGGGCCCCATGTTGGTGAGGGGCAGTCACTGCCGGGGGAGCCACACACTCAGTTTTACATGCAGGTGTAACAACATAATCAGTAACATTTTCTGCAGAACTTTCTACAACAGAACTGTCTGAGTCTGCACTTACTGCCATTTCCACTTTGCCTCCTCTCCTCCCCACACACTTCTTCAGCACATTTCCACCTTTGTGGCTCTTTCCTCCCTCCTTCCCACTTCCACTCTCCCCTTTACCAGTAGCTTCCCTGTGGCCTCTGGCTGCCGGCTTGGCCCATTCCTCCGGGGCTGCTGCAGGGACTCTCCCCAGGGATCTTGGCTTCCTCCCTGCTTTCTCCTCCTGGGGCTTAGTGATGTTTCTTGTGGATCTCTGGCCCTCCACTGTAGGCCCCAAGGCCTGGGCCTCGCGCTGAGAACGTGTCCGCCCAGGCCCTACTGGACCCGGGCTAACACTCTCCATTCTGTAGGTCACTCACAGCTCAGACAGGCACGTCTGCTCTGCTCTCAGTTCCCTACAGAAATAGGGGTTGGTAGCACTAGGTAGGTACCTAATATATAGGGGCAGAGACAGGGGAAAGTGTTGGAAGGGTTACTGCCTGCCCTGCTCTCATTTCCCTACAGAAATAGGGGTTGGTAGCACTAGGTAGGTACCTAATATATAGGGGCAGAGACAGGGGAAAGTGTTGGAAGGGTTACTGCCTGCCCTGCTCTCATTTCCCTACAGAAATAGGGGTTGGTAGCACTAGGTAGGTACCTAATATATAGGGGCAGAGACAGGGGAAAGTGTTGGAAGGGTTACTGCCTGCCCTGCTCTCATTTCCCTACAGAAATAGGGGTTGGTAGCACTAGGTAGGTACCTAATATATAGGGGCAGAGACAGGGGAAAGTGTTGGAAGGGTTACTGCCTGCCCTGCTCTCATTTCCCTACAGAAATAGGGGTTGGTAGCACTAGGTAGGTACCTAATATATAGGGGCAGAGACAGGGGAAAGTGTTGGAAGGGTTACTGCCTGCCCTGCTCTCATTTCCCTACAGAAATAGGGGTTGGTAGCACTAGGTAGGTACCTAATATATAGGGGCAGAGACAGGGGAAAGTGTTGGAAGGGTTACTGCCTGCCCTGCTCTCATTTCCCTACAGAAATAGGGGTTGGTAGCACTAGGTAGGTACCTAATATATAGGGGCAGAGACAGGGGAAAGTGTTGGAAGGGTTACTGCCTGCCCTGCTCTCATTTCCCTACAGAAATAGGGGTTGGTAGCACTAGGTAGGTACCTAATATATAGGGGCAGAGACAGGGGAAAGTGTTGGAAGGGTTACTGTGTAGGAGACATAACAAGAGAATTCAGGGAGTTACAGTTAATTTCTTGCCCCCCAGGCCTCGTGCCGCACATGGAGTCTGCACTATGCGGTGCTGGTGAGACGGACACTCTGCTTTTACAGTGATAAGAAGCTTTCCAGCAAGGTAAGGGTTACTCACAGTGGTGCAGTTGGTCTCTTGTAACCACAGATTCCAGGTTATAAACAACAAAATACCTGTAAATCAGATTTAACCCCCCGCTGCTCTCAGTAAGACTTTTCCCTCTCTCTCTCCGGCAGAGCTCTGTGTCTGCTCCTCCCCTGCACCTCACCGGAGCCACGTGCTTCCCGGACTCGACCTACAGCAAGCGCTCTAACTGCTTCCGACTGCAGTAAGTGATAATGATCCCTCGGTGTTCCCCTCACTCAGGGATATAAATTATTATTACCACTGTCTCCATCTTGTCCTACTGTCCCCATCTTGTCGTACTGTCTCCATCTTGCCCTACTGTCTCCATCTTGTCGTACTGTCTCCATCTTGCCCTACTGTCTCCATCTTGCCCTACTGTCTCCATCTTGCCCCCCTGTCTCCATCTTGCCCCCCTGTCTCCATCTTGCCCTACTGTCTCCATCTTGCCCTACTGTCTCCATCTTGCCCTACTGTCTCCATCTTGCCCTACTGTCTCCATCTTGCCCTACTGTCTCCATCTTGCCCTACTGTCTCCATCTTGCCCTACTGTCCCCATCTTGCCCTACTGTCCCCATCTTGCCCTACTGTCCCCATCTTGCCCTACTGTCCCCATCTTGCCCTACTGTCCCCATCTTGCCCTACTGTCCCCATCTTGCCCTACTGTCTCCATCTTGCCCTACTGTCTCCATCTTGTCCTACTGTCCCCATCTTGCCCTACTGTCTCCATCTTACCCTACTGTCTCCATCTTGTCGTACTGTCTCCATCTTGCCCTACTGTCTCCATCTTGCCCTACTGTCTCCATCTTGCCCTACTGTCTCCATCTTGCCCTACTGTCTCCATCTTGCCCTACTGTCTCCATCTTGTCCTACTGTCTCCATCTTGCCCTACTGTCTCCATCTTGCCCTACTGTCTCCATCTTGCCCTACTGTCTCCATCTTGCCCTACTGTCTCCATCTTGCCCTACTGTCTCCATCTTGCCCTACTGTCTCCATCTTGTCCTACTGTCTCCATCTTGCCCTACTTTCTCCATCTTGCCCTACTGTCTCCATCTTGCCCTACTGTCTCCATCTTGCCCTACTGTCTCCATCTTGCCCTACTGTCCCCATCTTGCCCTACTGTCCCCATCTTGCCCTACTGTCTCCATCTTGCCCTACTGTCTCCATCTTGCCGTACTGTCTCCATCTTGCCCTACTGTCTCCATCTTGCCCTACTGTCTCCATCTTGCCCTACTGTCTCCATCTTGCCCTACTGTCCCCATCTTGTCGTACTGTCTCCATCTTGCCCTACTGTCTCCATCTTGCCCTACTGTCTCCATCTTGCCCTACTGTCTCCATCTTGCCCTACTGTCTCCATCTTGCCCTACTGTCTCCATCTTGCCCTACTGTCTCCATCTTGCCCTACTGTCTCCATCTTGCCCTACTGTCTCCATCTTGCCCTACTGTCCCCATCTTGTCGTACTGTCTCCATCTTGCCCTACTGTCTCCATCTTGCCCTACTGTCTCCATCTTGCCCTACTGTCTCCATCTTGCCCTACTGTCTCCATCTTGCCCTACTTTTCTTTTTTTCCCAGTCCCACATTGACCAATACTCATTAATAATCTGATTGCTCCTGACTAATTAACTCTTCCCTGACCTGTTGCCCCCAGATTACCCGATGGGTCAGAGTTCCTGCTTCAGGCCCCTTCGGCCTCTCTCCTCCATGAATGGGTCTCAAAGCTGGGACAGAATGCAGGTGAGAGATCATTATATTCTGGGCCGGGCACCACTGGGCATGATGAGGGGGCAGGCCTGGCAGGGTAATACACCTAGTAGGGTGGGGTATCACTGACTGTGCATCTTATATCTCTCCAGGCCTTAAAGACACAGATCTGCTTAGAGACCAAGTTTTGGGCACAGAGCTCTCTCCTCACCATACGTCCAGGTCAGCCATTCCCTCTCATTCAGCCCCTCCCATTCCCTCTCATTCAGCCCCTCCCATTCCCTCTCATTCAGCCACTCCCATTCCCTCTCATTCAGCCCCTCCCATTCCCTCTCATTCAGCCCCTCCCATTCCCTCTCATTCAGCCCCTCCCATTCCCTCTCCTTCAGCCCCTCCCATTCCCTCTCCTTCAGCCCCTCCCATTCCCTCTCATTCAGCCCCTCCCATTCCCTCTCATTCAGCCCCTCCCATTCCCTCTCATTCAGCCACTCCCATTCCCTCTCCTTCAGCCCCTCCCATTCCCTCTCATTCAGCCCCTCCCATTCCCTCTCCTTCAGCCCCTCCCATTCCCTCTCATTCAGCCCCTCCCATTCCCTCTCATTCAGCCCCTCCCATTCCCTCTCATTCAGCCCCTCCCATTCCCTCTCATTCAGCCATTCGCATCCTATTTCCTTCAGTTATTCCCCTCCCACCTCATTTACCTATGCCCCTCCCCTATCAGTCATGCCCCACCCCTCTTACTCACTGAGTGATGAGAGGATTTATGGGTCTTTTTCTCACAGAGTCGGAGCCCTGAGTCCCAGGGGGGTAAATCTGTCCCAGAGGCTCCAGGGAAATAGGGACCAGAAGGAGCTGCCGGATACTGACCCAGGTGAGTCCCAGTATTCCCAGTACCCAGAGGCACAAACAGCCCCCCCAGCCCAATAAATAGTGACTGTCTGTGGCACCTTACAGCCCCCCTGGCATTCCCAGTACCCAGAGGCACAAACAGCCCCCCCCCCAGCCCAATAAATAGTGACTGTCTGTGGCACCTTACAGCCCCCCTGGCATTCCCAGTACCCAGAGGCACAAACAGCCCCCCCAGCCCAATAAATAGTGACTGTCTGTGGCACCTTACAGCCCCCCCGGCATTCCCAGTACCCAGAGGCACAAACAGCCCCCCCCCCCCCAGCCCAATAAATAGTGACTGTCTGTGGCACCTTACAGCCCCCCTGGCATTCCCAGTACCCAGAGGCACAAACAGCCCCCCCCCCCCCCAGCCCAATAAATAGTGACTGTCTGTGGCACCTTACAGCCCCCCTGGCATTCCCAGTACCCAGAGGCACAAACAGCCCCCCCCCCCCAGCCCAATAAATAGTGACTGTCTGTGGCACCTTACAGCCCCCCTGGCATTCCCAGTACCCAGAGGCACAAACAGCCCCCCCAGCCCAATAAATAGTGACTGTCTGTGGCACCTACAGCCCCCCTGGCATTCCCAGTACCCAGAGGCACAAACAGCCCCCCCCCCCCCAGCCCAATAAATAGTGACTGTCTGTGGCACCTTACAGCCCCCCTGGCATTCCCCAGTACCCAGAGGCACAAACAGCCCCCCCCAGCCCAATAAATAGTGGACTGTCTGTGGCACCTTACAGCCCCCCCCTGGCATTCCCAGTACCCAGAGGCACAAACAGCCCCCCCAGCCCAATAAATAGTGACTGTCTGTGGCACCTTACAGCCCCCCTGGCATTCCAGTACCCAGAGGCACAAACAGCCCCCCCCAGCCCCAATAAATAGTGACTGTCTGTGGCACCTTACAGCCCCCCTGGCATTCCCAGTACCCAGAGGCACAAACAGCCCCCCCAGCCCAATAAATAGTGACTGTCTGTGGCACCTTACAGGCCCCCCCTGGCATTCCCAGTACCCAGAGGCACAAACAGCCCCCCCCAGCCCAATAAATAGTGACTGTCTGTGGCACCTTACAGCCCCCCTGGCATTCCCAGTACCCCAGAGGCACAAACAGCCCCCCCAGCCCCAATAATAGTGACTGTCTGTGGCACCTTACAGCCCCCCTGGCATTCCCAGTACCCAGAGGCACAAACAGCCCCCCCCAGCCCAATAAATAGTGACTGTCTGTGGCACCTTACAGCCCCCCTGGCATTCCCAGTACCCAGAGGCACAAACACCCCCCCCCCCAGCCCAATAAATAGTGACTGTCTGTGGCACCTTACAGCCCCCCTGGCCATTCCCAGTACCCAGAGGCACAAACAGCCCCCCCCCCAGCCCAATTAAATAGTGACTGTCTGTGGCACCTTACAGCCCCCCTGGCATTCCCAGTACCCAGAGGCACAAACAGCCCCCCCCCCAGCCCAATAAATAGTGACTGTCTGTGGAACCTACAAGCCCCCCAGGCATTTCCCAGTAACCCAGAGGCCACAAACCAGCCCCCCCCCAAGCCCAATAAATAGGTGAACTGTCTGGGGCACCTTATCAGCCCCCCCGGGCATTCCCATACCCAGAGGCACAAACAGGCCCCCCCCCAGCCCAATAAATAGTGACTGTCTGTGGCACCTTACCAGCCCCCCTGGCATTCCCCAGTAACCCAGAGGCACAAACAGCCCCCCCCAGGCCCAATAAATAGTGACTGTCTGTGGCACCTTACAGCCCCCCCCTGGACATTTCCCCAGTACCCAAGAGGCACAAACAGCCCCCCCAGCCAATAAATAGTGACTGTCTGTGGCACCTTACAGCCCCCCCTGGCATTCCCAGTACCCATGAGGCACACAAGGCCCCCCCCCCCCCCCCAGGCCCAATAAATAGTGGACTGTCTGTGGCACCTTACAGCCCCCCTGGCATTCCCAGTACCCAGAGGCACAAACAGCCCCCCCAGCCCAATAAATAGTGACTGTCTGTGGCACCTTACAGCCCCCCTGGCATTCCCAGTACCCAGAGGCACAAACAGCCCCCCCAGCCCAATAAATAGTGACTGTCTGTGGCACCTTACAGCCCCCCCTGGCATTCCCAGTACCCAGAGGCACAAACAGCCCCCCCAGCCCAATAAATAGTGTCGCCCCCCCCCCAACCTTACACCCCCCCCCCCCAGCCCCCCCCCCCCCCCCAGACACCCCCACCCCCCCCACAAAACCCCCCCCAGCCCTGTCTGTGGCACCTTACAGCCCCCCTGGCATTCCCAGTACCCAGAGGCACAAACAGCCCCCCCAGCCCAATAAATAGTGACTGTCTGTGGCACCTTACAGCCCCCCTGGCATTCCCAGTACCCAGAGGCACAAACAGCCCCCCCCCAGCCAATAAATAGTGACTGTCTGTGGCACCTTACAGCCCCCCTGGCATTCCCAGTACCCAGAGGCACAAACAGCCCCCCCCCCAGCCCAATAAATAGTGACTGTCTGTGGCACCTTACAGCCCCCCTGGCATTCCCAGTACCCAGAGGCACAAACATGCCCCCCCCCCAGCCCAATAAATAGTGACTGTCTGTGGCCACCTTACAGCCCCCCCTGGCATTCCCAGTACCCAGAGGCACAAACAGCCCCCCCCCCAGCCCAATAAATAGTGGACTGTCTGTGGCACCTTACAGCCCCCCCTGGCATTCCCAGTACCCAGAGGCCACAAACAGCCCCCCCCCCCAGCCCAATAAATAAGTGACTGTCTGTGGCCACCTTACAGCCCCCTGGCATTCCCAGTACCCAGAGGCACAAACAGCCCCCCCCCCAGCCCAATAAATAGTGACTGTCTGTGGCACCTTACAGCCCCCCCTGGCATTCCCAGTACCCAGAGCACAAACCAGCCCCCCCCCAGCCCAATAAATAGTGACTGTCTGTGGCACCTTACAGCCCCCGGCACCCGTACCCAGAGGCACAAACAGCCCCCCCCAGCCCAATAAATAGTGACTGTCTGTGGCACCTTACAGCCCCCCCCTGCATTCCCAGTACCCAGAGCACAAACAGCGCCCCCCCCCAGCCCAATAAATAGTGACTGTCTGTGGCCACCTTACAGCCCCCCTGGCATTCCAGTACCCAGAGGCACAAACAGCCCCCCCCCAGCCCAATAAATAGTGACTGTCTGTGGCACCTTACAGCCCCCCCTGGCCATTCCCAGTACCCCAGAGGCACAAACAGCCCCCCCCAGCCCAATAAATAGTGACTGTCTGTGGCACCTTACAGCCCCCCCTGGCATTCCCAGTACCCAGAGGCACAAACAGCCCCCCCCAGCCCAATAAATAGTGACTGTCTGTGGCACCTTACAGCCCCCCCGGCATTTCCCAGTATCCCAGAGGCAACAAACAGCGCCCCCCCCCAGCCCAATAAATAGTGACTGTCTGTGGCACCTTTACAGCCCCCCCTGGCATTCCCAGTACCCAGAGCACAAACAGCGCCCCCCCCAGCCCAATAAATAGTGACTGTCTGTGGCACCTTACAGCCCCCCCGGCATCCCAGTACCCAGAGGCACAAACAGCCCCCCCCAGCCCAATAAATAGTGACTGTCTGTTGGCACCTTACAGCCCCCCCGGCATTCCCAGTACCAGAGGCACAAACAGCCCCCCCCCAGCCCAATAAAATAGTGACTGTCTGTGGCACCTTACAGCCCCCCCGGGCATTCCCAGTACCCAGAGGCACAAACAGCCCCCCCCCCAGCCCAATAAAATAGTGACTGTCTGTGGCACCTTACAGCCCCCCCCGCATTCCCAGTACCCAGAGGCACAAACAGCCCCCCCCAGCCCAATAAATAGTGACTTGTCTGTGGCACCTTACAGCCCCCCGGCATTCCCAGTACCCAGAGGCACAAACAGCCCCCCCCCAGCCCAATAAATAGTGACTGTCTGTGGCACCTTACAGCCCCCCTGGCATTTCCCAGTACCCAGAGGCACAAACAGCCCCCCCCAGCCCAATAAATAGTTGACTGTCTGTGGCACCTTACAGCCCCCCCCTGGCATTCCCAGTACCCAGAGGCACAAACAGCCCCCCCAGCCCAATAAATAGTGACTGTCTGTGGCACCTTACAGCCCCCCTGGCATTCCCAGTACCAGAGGCACAAACAGCCCCCCCCAGCCCAATAAATAGTGACTGTCTGTGGCACCTTACAGCCCCCCTGGCATTCCCAGTACCAAGAGCACAAACAGCCCCCCCCAGCCCAATAAATAGTGACTGTCTGTGGCACCTTACAGCCCCCCTGGCATTCCCAGTACCCAGAGGCACAAACAGCCCCCCCCAGCCCAATAAATAGTGACTGTCTGTGGCACCTTACAGCCCCCCTGGCATTCCCAGTACCCCAGAGGCACAAACAGCCCCCCCCAGCCCAATAAATAGTGACTGTCTGTGGCACCTTACAGCCCCCCTGGCATTCCCAGTACCCAGAGGCACAAACAGCCCCCCCAGCCCAATAAATAGTGACTGTCTGTGGCACCTTACAGCCCCCCCTGGCATTCCAGTACCCAGAGGCACAAACAGCCCCCCCCCCAGCCCAATAAATAGTGATGTCTGTGGCACTTACAGCCCCCCTGGCATTCCCAGTACCCAGAGGCACAAACAGCCCCCCCCCCAGCCCAATAAATAGTGACTGTCTGTGGCACCTTACAGCCCCCCTGGCATTCCCAGTACCCAGAGGCACAAACAGCCCCCCCCAGCCAATAAATAGTGGACTGTCTGTGGCACCTTACAGCCCCCCTGGCATTCCAGTACCCAGAGGCACAAACAGCCCCCCCAGCCCAATAAATAGTGACTGTTCTGTGGCACTTACAGCCCCCCTGGCATTCCCAGTACCCAGAGGCACAAACAGCCCCCCCCAGCCCAATAAATACGTGACTGTCTGTGCACCTTACAGCCCCCCTGGCATTCCCAGTACCCAGAGGCACAAACAGCCCCCCCAGCCCAATAATAGTGACTGTCTGTGGCACCTTACAGCCCCCCTGGCATTCCCAGTACCCAGAGGCACAAACAGCCCCCCCAGCCCAATAAATAGTGACTGTCTGTGGCACCTTACAGCCCCCCTGGCATTCCCAGTACCCAGAGGCACAAACAGCCCCCCCCAGCCCAATAAATAGTGACTGTTCTGTGGCACCTTACAGCCCCCCTGGCATTCCCAGTACCCAGAGGCACAAACAGCCCCCCCCAGCCCAATAAATAGTGACTGTCTGTGGCACCTTACAGCCCCCCTGGCATTCCCAGTACCCAGAGGCACAAACAGCCCCCCCAGCCCAATAAATAGTGACTGTCTGTGGCACCTTACAGCCCCCCCTGGCATTCCCAGTACCCAGAGCACAAACAGCCCCCCCAGCCCAATAAATAGTGACTGTCTGTGGCACCTTACAGCCCCCCTGGCATTCCCAGTACCCAGAGGCACAAACAGCCCCCCCAGCCCAATAATAGTGACTGTCTGTGGCACCTTACGCCCCCCCGGCATTCCCAGTACCCAGAGGCACAAACAGCCCCCCAGCCCAATAAATAGTGACTGTCTGTGGCACTTACAGCCCCCCCTGGCATTCCCCAGTACCCAGAGGCACAAACAGCCCCCCCCAGCCCAATAATAGTGACTGTCTGTGGCACCTTACAGCCCCCCTGGCATTCCCAGTACCAGAGGCACAAACAGCCCCCCCCAGGCCCAATAAATAGTGACTGTCTGGTGGCACCTTACAGCCCCCTGGCTTCCCAGTACTCCAGAGGCACAAACAGCCCCCCCCAGCCCAATAAATAGTGACTGTCTGTGGCACCTTACAGCCCCCTGGCATTCCCAGTACCCAGAGGCACAAACAGCCCCCCCCCCAGCCCAATAAATAGTGACTGTCTGTGGCACCTTACAGCCCCCCCTGGCATTCCCAGTACCAGAGGCACAAACAGCCCCCCCCAGCCCAATAAATAGTGACTGTCTGTGGCACCTTACAGCCCCCCTGGCATTCCCAGTACCCAGAGGCACAAACAGCCCCCCCAGCCCAATAAATAGTGACTGTCTGTGGCACCTTACAGCCCCCCTGGCATTCCCAGTACCCAGAGGCACAAACAGCCCCCCAGCCCAATAAATAGTGACTGTCTGTGGCACCTTACAGCCCCCCTGGCATTCCCAGTACCCAGAGGCACAAACAGCCCCCCCAGCCCAATAAATAGTGACTGTCTGTGGCACCTTACAGCCCCCCTGGCATTCCCAGTACCCAGAGGCACAAACAGCCCCCCCAGCCCAATAAATAGTGACTGTCTGTGGCACCTTACAGCCCCCCTGGCATTCCCAGTACCCAGAGGCACAAACAGCCCCCCCAGCCCAATAAATAGTGACTGTCTGTGGCACCTTACAGCCCCCCTGGCATTCCCAGTACCCAGAGGCACAAACAGCCCCCCCAGCCCAATAAATAGTGACTGTCTGTGGCACCTTACAGCCCCCCTGGCATTCCCAGTACCCAGAGGCACAAACAGCCCCCCCAGCCCAATAAATAGTGACTGTCTGTGGCACCTTACAGCCCCCCTGGCATTCCCAGTACCCAGAGGCACAAACAGCCCCCCCAGCCCAATAAATAGTGACTGTCTGTGGCACCTTACAGCCCCCCTGGCATTCCCAGTACCCAGAGGCACAAACAGCCCCCCCAGCCCAATAAATAGTGACTGTCTGTGGCACCTTACAGCCCCCCTGGCATTCCCAGTACCCAGAGGCACAAACAGCCCCCCCAGCCCAATAAATAGTGACTGTCTGTGGCACCTTACAGCCCCCCTGGCATTCCCAGTACCCAGAGGCACAAACAGCCCCCCCAGCCCAATAAATAGTGACTGTCTGTGGCACCTTACAGCCCCCCTGGCATTCCCAGTACCCAGAGGCACAAACAGCCCCCCCAGCCCAATAAATAGTGACTGTCTGTGGCACCTTACAGCCCCCCTGGCATTCCCAGTACCCAGAGGCACAAACAGCCCCCCCAGCCCAATAAATAGTGACTGTCTGTGGCACCTTACAGCCCCCCTGGCATTCCCAGTACCCAGAGGCACAAACAGCCCCCCCAGCCCAATAAATAGTGACTGTCTGTGGCACCTTACAGCCCCCCTGGCATTCCCAGTACCCAGAGGCACAAACAGCCCCCCACAATCCATAAGAAGGAGGAGGAAGGGGAATGGGGGTTTTTTTAACCCCCTCTCTCTTTCCCTCCCTTTTTAACTCTGTTAGCCCCGCTCCCCCTTTACTCTGTTACCCCCCTGCCCTCCCCTTTACTCTGTTACCCCCCCCTTTACTCTGTTACCCCTCCCCTCTACTTGTTTTTCCGCCCTCCCTTTTACTCTGTTACCCCTCCCTTTACTCCGTTACCACCCCTCCCCTTTATCTGTTACCCCTCCCCTTTACTCTGTTACCCCTCCCTTTACTCTGTTACCCCCTCCCCTCTACTGTTTCCCCTCCCCTTTACTCTGTTACCCCTCCCTTTACTCTGTTACCCCCTCCCCTTTACTCTGTTACCCCCTCCCCTTTACTGCTGTTACCCCCTCCCTTTACTCTGTTACCGCCCTCCCCTTTACTCGTTGTTACCCTCCCCTTTATCTGTTACCCCCTCCCTTTTACTCTGTTACCCCCCTCCCCTTTACTCTGTTACCCCCTCCCCTTTACTGTTTACCCTCCCTTTACCTCTGTTACCCCTCCCTTTACCTCCTGTTACCCCCTCCCCTTTACTCTGTTACCCCCTCCCCTTTATTCCCCGTTCTGCCAGACTTATTAACCCTTGGGGGGTAGTATATTTTGCCTCTTGTTTTACCCCCAGACTGGTGCCCTCTTATCCCCCCCACACCTGTATCCCCATTCCCCACTCAGTATTACCCCCCAAATCCCATTCCTTTGCTGGGGTGCCCTTTGGGGTTGTGCAGCCTGGGGGCCCCTCATTTTATCATTTTTTTCTGCTCCAGTTCCCAGAGGGCCCGTGTCCCCCCTTGGTGCCTGTTCCTCTGTACGGCCGCTGGCAGTTGCCCCTGGCACAGTGATTGGGCACCCTGGCAATGTCGGACTACTGGGATGAGAAGAAGCTCCCGGCGCAGCCAGAGGAGGGGCGCTATGACTCGGGGGTGGGGGACTCGGTGCAGTCCCTGTCGGACCCGGCTGTCGGCCACCTGCAGTCCCTCCCTGAGGAGAGAGGCGCCGAGGAACCTGCCCCATCTGGGGACAAACTTCAGGAACCTCAAGAACTTGACAGACTGGACTCACTATATGGCTCCTCCTCCCTGACCGAGCTGCTGCCCGAAACCTCTCTGCCCAAAAGTGACTCTGAGGGGCCCGACACCCCAGATTCTCAGCAGCTGGAATGTCTCACCTACGTGTCTGAGGAGGGCGATACGTGAGTTACCCTGTCCCCACCCTGAGTCCCCTGCCCCCCAAACAGACCTGGGTGTCCTGGGAGTGAGAGTCAGACTTGCAGGGTGCAGATCACTGGCAAATACCCTGTTATATACCCATAGTGATAGTGAGGGGCAAATTGCACCAGTTGTATTAATTCCCATTGTGCCTATAAGGTGGGGAGCTGTGAATAGGGGTATAAAGTGGGTGAGGATGGTGTATAAGGTGGGGAGCAATAGGGGTGCTCTTTCATTGATTTAGTGCTGAGCCCAAATAGCCCTTGGGGAACCCATGCTGCAGTCTTTCCTGGAAATAGGGGCCCCCAAAACATGAATGAGAAATGGGGATTCCCTGCCCAGGAGGAAGTGGAAACAAAGAGTCACTCAGACTTGTGTCATAGGGAATTCCACTTGCTGGGAGTTCTGCACGGCCCCCAGGGGCCCACTCTCACCTGCTGTCCCTGATACTGTGCAGCCATTGGTTCCCCTACATTAGGTACAAACCCCCCCTGCCTGAGCCTGTCCTGTACTGTGCAGCCATTGGTTCCCCTACATTAGGTACAAACCCCCCCCTGCCTGAGCCTGTCCCTGATACTGGGCAGCCATTGGTTCCCCTACATTAGTACAACCCCGCCCTGCCTGAGCCTGTCCCTGATACTGTGCAGCCATTGGTTCCCCGTACATTAGGTACAAACCCCCCCCTGCCTGAGCCTGTCCTGATACTGTGTGCAGCCATTGGTTCCCCTACATTAGGTACAAACCCCCCCCTGCCTGAGCCTGTCCCTGATACTGTGCAGCATGGTTCCCCTACATTAGGTACAAACCCCCCCTGCCTGAGCCTGTCCCTGATACTGTGCAGCCATTGGTTCCCCTACATTAGGTACAACCCCGCCCTGCCTGAGCCTGTCCTGATACTGTGCAGCCATTGGTTCCCCTACATTAGGTACAAACCCCCCCCCTGCCTGAGCCTGTCCCTGATACTGTGCAGCCATTGGTTTCCCGTACATTAGGTACAAACCCCCCCCTGCCTGAGCCTGTCCCTGATACTGTGCAAGCCATTGGTTCCCCCTACATTAGGTACAGACCCAGCCCTGCCTGAGCCTGTCCCTGATACTGTGCAGCCATTGGTTCCCTACATTAGGTACAGACCCAGCCCTGCCTGAGCCTGTCCCTGATACTGTGCAGCCCATTGGTTCCCCTACATTAGGTACAAACCCCCCCTGCCTGAGCCTGTCCCTGATACTGTGCAGCCATTGGTTCCCCTACATTAGGTACAACCCCCCCTGCCTGAGCCTGTCCCTGATACTGTGCAGCCATTGGTTCCCCTACATTAGGTACAAACCCCCCCTGCCTGAGCCTGTCCCTGATACTGTGCAGCCATTGGTTCCCTACATTAGGTACAAACCCCCCCTGCCTGAGCCTGTCCCTGATACTGTGCAGCCATTGGTTCCCCTATATTAGGTACAAACCCCCCCCCTGCCTGAGCTGTCCCTGATACTGTGCAGCCATTGTTCCCCTACATTAGGTACAACCTCCCCCCTGCCTGAGCCTGTCCCTGATACTGTGCAGCCATTGGTTCCCCCTACATTAGGTACAACCCCCCCTGCCTGAGCCTGTCCCTGATACTGTGCAACCATTGGTTCCCCTACATTAGGTACAACCCCCCCTGCCTGAGCCTGTCCCCTGATACTGTGCATCCATTGGTTCCCCTACATTAGGTACAACCCCCCCCCCCCCCGCCTGAGCCTGTCCCTGATACTGTGCAGCCATTGGTTCCCCTACATTAGGTACAAACCCCCCCTGCCTGAGCCTGTCCCTGATACTGTGCAGCCATTGGTTCCCCTACATTAGGTACAAACCCCCCTGCCTGAGCCTGTCCCTGATACTGTGCAGCCATTGGTTCCCCTACATTAGGTACAACCCCGCCCCTGGCTGATACTGAGTGCAGGGGCCCAGTATGGGGGTGCTTGGGTGCTATTGGGGAGCTGCAGTGCTGGTGAATGTGGAAGTGGGAATCCAGACGGCTGTTTCCTGAGTGAGCGGCCAGACTGGTCTCACTGGCAGGGCTGGGGGGGGGGGGGTTGGTTATGATGTCAGAGCGGTTGAGGTTTCGGAAGTTTGTGCGTCAGATCAGTCTCTCGTGACAGGTGGTGGGGGACAGGGAGTTAACCCTTTCTTTTCAGTAGAGTAGCAGAACCAGAGGTGGTATGATGAGCCAGTCGGGTGGCTTGGGGTATGACAGGGGCAGTTTCTGGGGCACTAAGCAGCACTGCTGGATGCATGAATAGACCATACTGCTGTACTGGGAGCACTGCCTTCCCCTTTAATGTGAGCTCCAGCCAAGAGTCAGCTCATGTTGGGGTACTGGGGGGGGTGGCACACTGGGGATTGTGGGAGAGAACAGAGCGGCCCGGCTGGTTCTGCTGGTCTGACCTGAGAAAGTGGAATTCGGAGGTGGAAGCGACTCGGTTATTTTTATCTCGTGGGTGGAAATCCCCTGTGTCAGAAGTGGCGCTGGCCCAGTGCTCCGGCACCGCCCCTCGCTCACCCACCGGCCACTCCCACTCTCTTCTGGGGGCCCCTGTGCTCACGTCCCCCCGTTCCTCTCTTGCTAATTGTAGTGGCTTTTTCTCTTTAGTGGGTGCAGGGAATCCCTGCAGTGTCACTCACAAACTCCCTGCATACCTCCGTGCCTCGCACACAGCAGGGAGCACCAAGTATATCCTATGTATGAGTTTGGGATTACAGTCATGTGACCAGGAAGTGTCCCACTCCCAGCATGCATCACCTTTATGATGGGTAGGGAGGCGGCATGGGAGTACTGTGTCTGTGGAGGAGAAATGGGCAATTCCTGGCTTTCTGCCTAATGTCTGAAACAGGAAATCACTATGGTTCTTATTTCTTGTACTTCCTGTTAGAAATAAAACGACTTCCTGGTTCTGCCAAGCAGAGGAGAAGCAGTTAAAACAAATGACCAGTCCGCAGATAAGCCCTGTGTATAGTGAGTTGCTCATCCCTAAGCCTAGCAAAGGCTGCAGCTTAGAGAAGGGGGGAGCTTGTTTATACAGAGCTCATTATCCTGCTTACAGGAATAAGGGGGAGGAATGAGATTGGTGACCTGTTTTACATCAGTGCTTTAGAAAGGCAAAATATGTTGACATATTACACCCATTGCTGCCAGGGGGTTTCCGACATGGACTGTTCCATATCCCCCAGTCCCCCACCCTAAACTTCCCTCCCTGCCTGCACTACTCACTGCGCTCCTGTTACCCTGTAGGTTCCTGCATCTCACTGTCATCCATGGCTGGACCGACACCGCCCTCTGCTTCATATCCTTGGCACCGGCCGACGTGCTCAGTATCCAGAATGATCTCTATCAGGTACCGAATGGGCTCAGGGGGGTCACTCACATAGCGCTGCATGTATATTATAGCTGTGTTTATTTCCCTGCTGGTACCGGTACTGTAGAGTAATAATGTGCTGCCCTGAGTATTTATTTCCCTGCTGCTACCGGTACTGTAGAGTAATAATGTGCTGCCCTGAGTATTTATTTCCCTGCTGCTACCGGTACTGTAGAGTAATAATGTGCAGCCCTGAGTATTTATTTCCCTGCTGGTACCGGTACTGTAGAGCAATAATGTGCTGCCCTGAGTA
This sequence comes from Xenopus tropicalis, assembly GCF_000004195.4. NCBI lineage: Eukaryota > Metazoa > Chordata > Amphibia > Anura > Pipidae > Xenopus > Xenopus tropicalis. The sequence continues at coordinate 2,162,723 of NC_030681.2, forward strand.
TTTATTTCCCTGCTGGTACCGGTACTGCAGAGTAATAATGTGCTGCCCTGTGTATTTATTTCCCTGATGGTACCAATACTGTAGAGTAATAATGTGCTGCCCTGAGTATTTATTTCCCTGCTGGTACCGGTACTGCAGAGTAATAATGTGCTGCCCTGAGTATTTATTTCCCTGCTGGTACCGGTACTGCAGAGTAATAATGTGCTGCCCTGAGTATTTATTTCCCTGCTGGTACCGGTACTGTAGAGTAATAATGTGCAGCCCAGAGTATTTATTTCCCTGCTGGTACTGGAGAGTAATAATGTGCAGCCCAGAGTATTTATTTCCCTGCTGGTACCGGTACTGTAGAGTAATAATGTGCTGCCCTGAGTATTTATTTCCCTGCTGGTACCGGTACTGTAGAGTAATAATGTGCAGCCCAGAGTATTTATTTCCCTGCTGGTACCGGTACTGTAGAGTAATAATGTGCAGCCCAGAGTATTTATTTCCCTGCTGGTACCGGTACTGTAGAGTAATAATGTGCAGCCCAGAGTATTTATTTCCTTGCTGGTACCGGTACTGTAGAGTAATAATGTGCAGCCCAGAGTATTTATTTCCCTGCTGGTACTGGTACTGTAGAGTAATAATGTGCAGCCCAGAGTATTTATTTCCCTGCTGGTACCGGTACTGTAGAGTAATAATGTGCAGCCCAGAGTATTTATTTCCTTGCTGGTACCGGTACTGTAGAGTAATAATGTGCAGCCCAGAGTATTTATTTCCCTGCTGGTACCGGTACTGTAGAGTAATAATGTGCAGCCCAGAGTATTTATTTCCCTGCTGGTACCGGTACTGTAGAGTAATAATGTGCAGCCCAGAGTCACCGACTGCTACCTGCCTTTAACGAAGACCGGAACGCACGACTAACTTTATGGATTTCTCCATCCCGCATATCTTCCGACCTCGCAAAGCTGCCCATCTCTTTTCCCCGTGCTGTGAACAATTCAATACCACATCTATCCCGACCATAGAGAGGCACACCGCTACAAATACGATTTCTATCACTAGACCACTAGGCAAGTATATTTATCCCTGATGGTATCTGGCACTGGAGAGTAATAATGTGCTGACCTAGATTTATTCCTGTGTGGTTACTGTCAGAAGTAATAATTGCTTGGCCCTTGCGATATTTATTTCCCCCTAACGGTACTGTTAAGATGGAATATGGCAAGCCCCGAGTATTTATTTTCCCTATGTACTGTAGAGTAATAATGTGGCAGCCCAGAGTATTTATTCCCTGGGCTTAGGCGTTACTGCACTTGCAGAGTAATAATGTGCAGCCAAGAAGATTTATTTCCCTGTTTGGTACTGGTACTGAAGGATAATAGAATGGTGCCACAAGCCCTGAGTAATTTTATTATCCCTGTGCTGTAACTGTAGAGTAATAATGTGCAGCCCAGAAGTATTTATTTACCCTTGTTTGTACTGGTTACTGGAGAGTATTAATGCCTGCAGCCCTGAGATTGATTTCCCTGATGGTAAAAGGAGCGCGTCCCGCCGGACCCGCAAAGGGGCGCCGTGCGCTAGACGAAAAACGCAGCATCAACGCGCCGAGCAAAAAAATCACACCGGATAGACAGACAGCAAACGCACACATGAAATAAAGGCCCCGAAAAACAAGCCAGTGTGGGTCACAATGTATGAACGACACCGACCACCAGGCACAACAACAAGGAACGAGGGCAACAAACAGCTAACAAGAAAAACCCTTATTAAACTCCATGTGGGCATGCGGAAAGCCAGTGGAGCTAAAACTACAAGAGAGCAGATGACACACCACCAGTGGCAAGCGGTCTCCGCCCCGAGTAACACAGCCACCCAAGCGCTTAAATTACCCAACCGAGCCTAAATAGCTGAACCTGGAAAGTATATATTTCCCGTATGGTACTGTAAGGGAGTATAATGTGCGGGCCCGATATTTATTTCCATTTGTACTGTAGGAGTATTAAATGTGCAGCCCAGGAAGTTATTATTTTTCCTGCTGGGTTTACTAGGCAATGCTAAGAAGTAATTAATGTGCGCAACCTCCAGCGCGAGTATTATTTCCCGCTGGTACCGGCCACTGTAGAGTAATAATGTGCAGCCCAAGAGTAATTATTTCCCTGCTGGTTAACTGGGTACTATAGAGTTAATAAGTCGCTGCCCTGTTGTATTATCCCTGTTGGGTTTACTGGTACTGTAGAGTAATCAATGTGCAGTCCCAGAGTATTTAATTTTCCCTATGACTTGGTAACTGGTACTGATTTTATTACCGCTAATAATGTGGCCAGGCCAGAGTATTTATTTCCTGTTGTACTATAGGTACGTAAGGATAAATCATTGTGCAGCCCAGAGAAGTATATCCTGGCTCGTACTGGTTACTGTAGCGGTAATATGTGCAGCAAGAGTAATTTATTTATTCCTGTGGACTGTACTTTAGAGTATAAATGGCAGCCCTGAGATTTATTTCCTGTAATAGGTACCGTACTGCTAGGATAATATAATGGGCAGCCCTGAGTATTTAGTTCGCTTTCTGGTACTGTTAGAGTAATAATGTCGCAGCCAGAGTATTTATTTCTGGCTGGTCCTGTAGAGTATAAAGTGGTGACAGGAGATTTATTCACCTTGGTACTAGCGTATGTAGAATAATGGGCAGCCACGAGTATTATTTCCTGCTGGTACTGGTACTGTAAGATAATAATGGCTGCCTGAGTATTTATTATCCCTGTTTGTACTGGCTACTAGTAAGAGTAAATAATGTTGCTGACCGCAGTAATTTATTTCCCTGTTGTACTTGGCCTAGAGTAATAATGTGCTGCCCTGAGTATTTAATTCCCTGGTACTCAGTACTGTAGAGTAATAATGTGCAGCCCTAGAGTATTTATTTCCCTGCTGGTAACTGTAGCGTAATAGGATTGTGCAGCCCAGAGTATTTATTTCCCTGCTGGTACCGGCACTGCAGAGTAAATAATGTGGCCCGAATTATTCGGCACTACTGTAGATAAATCGACCTGAGTATTTATTTCCCTGCTGGTACTCTACGGATGTAATATGTGCAGCCCAGAGTATTTATTTCCCTGTTTGGTAACTAGGTACTGTAGAGTAATAATGTGCGCCCTTGGAGTATTTAATTTCCCCCTGTTGTTACTGGACTGTAAGAGTAATAATGTGTGACCTGAGATTTTTATTTCCCTGTGGTACTGATTAGAGTAATAAGTGCTGCCCTGAGTATTTATTGCCCTACTGATGTACTGTGAGTAATAATGTGCAGCCCAGAGTATTATTCCCTGCTGTGTACTGCGTATGCAGAGTAATAATGTGGCCCAGAGTATTTTATTTCCCTGTTGTACCTGGGACTGTAGAGCTAAATAATGTGCAGCCCTGAGTAATTTATTTCCGCCTGTGGACGTACGAGAGTAATAATGTGCAGACCCTTAGAGTATTTAATTTCCCTGTCTGGTACCGGTACTGTAGAGTAATAATGTCAGCACAGAGTATTTTTTCCCTGCTGGTACTGGTACTGTAAAGTAATAATGTGCAGTCCCAAGTATTTATTTCCCTGCTGGTACTTGGTACTGGTACGGTAATAATGTGCATGCCCAGAGTATTTATTTCCCTGTTGTACTGGTACTTGTAGAGTAATAATGTGTCAGCCCATGAGAATTTATTTCACCTGCTGGTACTGGTTGTAGCGTAATATGTGCAGCCCAGAGTATTTATTTCACCTGCTTGGTACTGGTATTGTAGAGTAATAATGTGCAGCCCTGGAGTAATTTATTTCCCGGTACTGCGTACTGTAGAGTAATAATGTGCAGCCCTGAGTATTTATTTCCACTGCTGTACTGGTAACTGTAGAGTAATAATGTCGCCAGGTTTTACCCTGGGTGCACTGAAATGGCATGCTGAGTATTTATTTCCCTGTTGGTACTGCTAGAGTAATAATGTGCAGCCCAGATATTTATTTCCCTGCTGGTACGTACTGTAGAGTAATAATGTGCTGCCCTGAGTATTTATTTCCCTGTTCGGCACTGTAGAGTAATAATGTCAGCCCTGAGTATTTATTTCCCTACTGGTACTGTAGAGGTAATAATGTGCGCCCTGAGTATTTATTTCCCTAGCGGTACTGTAGAGTAATAATGTGCAGCCTGAGTATTTATTTCCCTACTGTTACTGTAGAGTAATAATGTGCGCCTGAGTATTTATTTCCCTACTGTACTGTAGAGTAATAATGTGCTAAGCCCGAGTATTTATTTCCCTGCTGGTACGGCACTGTAGAGTAATAATGTGCGCCCGAGTATTTATTTCTGCTGGTACGGTACTGTAGAGTAATAATGTGCAGCCCAGAGTATTTATTTCCCTGTGGTACTGGTACTGTAGAGTAATAATGTGCAGCCCAAGTATTATTTCCCTACTGGCACTGTAGAGTAATAATGTGCTCAGCCGAAGAGTTATTTATTTCCCTGCTGGTACGGTACTGTAGAGGATAATGTGCGGCCCAGAGTATTTATTTTCCCTGATGTACCGGGTACTGTAGCATTAATAATGTGCAGCCCAGACAGTATTTATTTTCCCTGCTGGTACATGGTCTGTGAGAGTAATGTGAGCCCAGAGTAGATATTTCCTTCTGTGTTACCGGTTACTGTAGGTAATATTGTGCAGCCCAGGAGATTTATTTTCCCTGCTGGTACTCGGCACTGTTAGAGAAATAATGTGCAGCCCAGAGTATTTATTTCCTTCTGTACTGGCTTACTGTAGATAATAATGTGCAGCCCAGAGTATTTATTTCCGCTTGTAACGGTACTGTAGAGTAATAATGTGCAGCCCAGAGGTATTATTCCTGCTGGCTTGGTACCGGTACTTAGAGAATTAATGTGCAGCCCAGAGATATTTGTATTTCCTGCTGGTACTGGTACTGTTAGAGAATAATTGGCCAGAGTATATTTCCTGTACGTCTGAAGAATGTGCAGCCCGATATATTCCCTGCTGGTACTGGCATTGTAGAGTAATAATGTGCCAGCCCAGATATTTATTCTCCTCGTACTGCGTACTGTAGAGTAATTAATGCCAAAGCCCAGAGTATTTATTCCCTGCTGGAACTGAGCATTTAAGTAATAATGTCAGCCCCAGAGTAGTTTATTTCCCTGCTGTCACCGTGCACTGTAGCAGTAATAATGTGTCGCGCCAGAGTATTTATTCCTGCTCTCGGTACGGAACTGCCAGAGCTAATAATGTTGTCAGCCCTGATATTTATTCCCTGCTGCGGTACAGGTACGTTAGAGTAATAATGTGCAGCCCAGAGTATTTATTCCCTGCTGGTACTGTACTGAGAGTAATAATGTGCAGGCCCAGAGTATTTATTTCCCTTGCTGGTACCGGCACTGTAGAGTTAATAAATGTGTAGCCAGTATTTTTTCCTCTGTACGGTACTGTAGGATAATAATGTTGCAGCCCAGAGTATTATTTCCCTGCTGGTACTGGCTGTAGAGTAATAATGTGCAGCCAGAGTATTTTATTCTTTGCTGGTACGGCACTGTAGAGTAATAATGTGCAGCCCAGAGTATTTATTTGCCCTTGCTGGTACTGGCACTGTAGAGTAATAATGTGCAGCCCAGATGTATTTATTTCCCTACTGGTACTGTACTTTTAAGTAATAATGTTGCAGCCAGAGTATTTATTTCCCTGCGTACTGGTACTGTAGAGTAATTAATGTGCAGCCCAGAGTATTTATTTCCCTGCTGAGTACTGGCCACTTGCAGAGTAATAATGTGCAGTCCAGAGATTTATTTCCCTGCTGGACTTGGTACTTGTAGAGTTAATAATGTTGGCAGCCAGAGTATTTATTTCCCTTGACTGGTACTGTAGAGTAATAAATGTTGCAGCCAGAAGTATATTATTCCCCTACTTGTACTGTAGAGAATAATGGGCAGCCCTGAGTAATTTATTTCCCTTGCTGGTACTTGGTACTGTAGAGTATAATGTGCAGCCCAGAGTATTTATTTCCTCTACTGTGTACTGTAGAGTAATAATGTGCAGCCGAGTATTTATTTCCCTGCTGGTACTGGCATTGCTAGAGTAATAATGTGCAGCCCAGAGTATTTATTTCCCTACGGTACTTTGAGAGTAATTAATGTGCAGCCCAGAGTGATTTATTTCCCTCTGGTAACTGTAGGTAATAAGTGCAGCCAGAGTTATTTATTTCCCTTGCTGCGTACTGCATTGTAGAGTTAATTAATGTGCAGCCTAGAGTATTTTTTTCCTTGCTGGTACCGCACTGCTAGAGTAATAATGTTGCAGCCCAGAGTATTATTTTCCTTGCTGGACCGGCACTGTAGAGTAATAATGCTGCAGCCCAGAGTATTATTTCCTTGCTGGTACCGCGTACTGTAGATAATAATGTGCAGCCAGATATTTATTTCCCTACTGACTGTAGATTAATAATGTGCAGCCCAGAGATTTATTCCCTGCTTTACCGGTAACTGTTAGGACGTAATAATGTGCAGCCCAGAGTATTTATTCCTGCTGGTACTGCATTGAGAGTAATAAGTGCAGCCCAGAGTATTTATTTCCTTTGCCTGGTACCGGCACTGTAGAGTTAATAATGTGCAGCCCAGAGTATTTATTTCCCTGCTCGGTACCGGTACTGAGATTAAATAATGGTGCAGCCCAGAGTATTTATTTCCTTGCTTGGTACCGGCACTGTAGAGAATAATTGTGCCAGCCCAGAGATATTTATTTCCTTGCCTGGTACCGGTGACTGTAGAGTAATAATTGTGCAGCCAAGAGATTTAATTTCCCTACTTGTACTGTAGAGTAATTAATGTGCAGCCAGAGTATTTATTTCCCTGCTGCGTACGGCACTGCAGAGTAATAATGTTGCGTCCAGAGTATTTATTTCCCTGCTTGGCTACCGGCACTGCTAGAGTAATAATGTGCAAGCCAGAGTATTTATTTCCCTACTGGTACTGTAGAGTTAATAATGTGCAGCCAGAGTATTTATTTCCCTACTGCGTATGTAGAGTTAATAATGTGCAGCCCAGAGTATTTATTTCCCCTGCTGGTACTGGCACTGCAGAGTAATAATGTGCAGCCAGAGATTTATTTCCCTACTGCTACTGTAGAGTAATTAATGTGCAGCCCAGAGTATTTATTTCCCTGCTTGGTACTAACTTAAAAATGGTACTGTAGAGTAATAATTGGGCAGCCCTGATATTTATTTCCCTGATGGTACTGCACTGTAGAGTAATAAGTGCTGCCCTGAGTATTTATTTCCCTGTTGGTACTTAGAGTAATAATGTGCTGCCCTGAGTATTTATTTCCCTGCTGGTACCGGTACTGAGAGTAATAATGGTGCTGCCAGAGAAATCATTTATTTCCCTGATGGTACCGGTACTTGCAGAGGAAATTAATGGGTGCAGCCTGAGTATTTATTTTTTCCCACTGTACGTAGAGTAAAATGTGCAGCCCGAGTATTTATTTCCCTACGGCACTGTAGAGAAATAAATACTCAGGGCTGCACATTATTCCTCTACAGTACCGTACCATCAGGGAAATAAATACTCTGGGCAGCACATTATTACTCTACAGTACCGGTACCAGCAGGGAAATAAATACTCAGGGCAGCACATTATTACTCTACAGTACCAAACCAGAAATAAATACTCAGGGCAGCACATTATTACTCTACAGTGCCAGTACCATCAGGGAAATAAATACTCGGGCTGCCCATTATTACTCTACAGTACCAGTACCAGCAGGGAAATAAATACTCGGGCTGCACATTATTACTCTACAGTACCAGTAGGGAAATAAATACTCAGGGCTGCACATTATTACTCTGCAGTGCCAGTACCAGCAGGGAAATAAATACTCTGGGCTGCACATTATTACTCTACAGTACCAGTTTAGGGAAATAAATACTCTGGGCTGCACATTATTACTCTACAGTACCAGTAGGGAAATAAATACTCTGGCTGCACATTATTACTCTACAGGCCGAGTACCAGCAGGGAAATAAATACTCTGGACTGCACATTATTACTCTCAGTCAGTACCAGCAGGGAAATAAATACTCTGGGCTGCACATTATTACTCTACAGTACCAGTAGGGAAAATAAATACTCTGGGCTGCACATTATTACTCTACAGTACCGGTACCAGCAGGAAATTAAATTACTCGAGGCTGCACATTATTACTCTACAGTGCCGGTACCAGCAAGGAAATAAATACTCAGGGCTGCACATTATTACTCTACAGTACCGGTACCAGCAGGGAAATAAATACTCTGGGCTGCACATTATTACTCTACAGTGCCCGTACCAGCAAGGAAATAAATACTCAGGGCTGCACATTATTACTCTACAATGCCAGTACCAGCAGGAAATAAATACTCTGGCTGCACATTATTACTCTACAGTACCGGTACCAGCAGGGAAATAAATACTCTGGGCTGCACATTATTACTCTACAGTACCAGTAGGGAAATAAATACTCTGGGCTGCACATTATTACTCTACAGTACCGGTACCAGCAAGGAAATAAATACTCTGGGCTGCACATTATTACTCTACAGTGCCGGTACCAGCAAGGAAATAAATACTCTGGGCTGCACATTATTACTCTACAGTGCCGGTACCAGCAAGGAAAAAAATACTCTAGGCTGCACATTATTACTCTACAGTAGCCAGTACCAGCAGGGAAATAAATACTCTGGGCTGCACATTATTACTCTACAGTACCAGCTAGGGAAATAAATACTCTGGCTGCACATTATTACTCTACAGTACCAGTAGGAAATAAATACTTGGGCTGCACATTATTACTCTACAATGCCAGTACCAGCAGGGAAATAAATACTCTGGGCTGCACATTATTACTCTACAGTACCAGTAGGGAAATAAATACTCTGGGCTGCACATTATTACTCTACAGTACCAGTACCAGCAGGGAAATAAATACTCAGGGCTGCCCATTATTACTCTACAGTACAAGTAGGGGAATAAATACTCTGGGCTGCACATTATTACTCTACAGTACCAGTACCAACAGGGAAATAAATACTCTGGGCTGCACATTATTACTCTACAGTACCAGTACCAGCAGGGAAATAAATACTCTGGACTGCACATTATTACTCTTCAGTGCCAGTACCAGCAGGGAAATAAATACTCTGGGCTGCACATTATTACTCTACAGTACCAGTAGGGAAATAAATACTCTGGGCTGCACATTATTACTCTACAGTACCAGTAGGGAAATAAATACTCTGGGCTGCACATTATTACTCTACAGTGCCAGTACCAGCAGGGAAATAAATACTCTGGGCTGCACATTATTACTCTACAGTGCCAGTACCAGCAAGGAAATAAATACTCTGGGCTGCACATTATTACTCTACAGTACCAGTAGGGAAATAAATACTCTGGGCTGCACATTATTACTCTACAGTACCGGTACCAGCAAGGAAATAAATACTCTGGGCTGCACATTATTACTCTACAGTGCCGGTACCAGCAAGGAAATAAATACTCTGGGCTGCACATTATTACTCTACAGTACCAGTACCAGCAGGGAAATAAATACTCTGGGCTGCACATTATTACTCTACAGTACCAGTACCAGCAGGGGAATAAATACTCTGGGCTGCACATTATTACTCTGCAGTGCCGGTACCAGCAAGGAAATAAATACTCTGGGCTGCACATTATTACTCTACAGTGCCGTACCAGCAGGGAAATAAATACTCTGGGCTGCACATTATTACTCTACATGCCAGTACCAGCAGGGAAATAAATACTCTGGGCTGCACATTATTACTCTACAGTACCAGTAGGGAAATAAATACTCTGGGCTGCACATTATTACTCTACAGTGCCAGTACCAACAGGGAAATAAATACTCTGGGCTGCACATTATTACTCTACAGTACCAGTACCAGCAGGGAAATAAATACTCTGGGCTGCACATTATTACTCTACAGTACCGGTACCAGCAAGGAAATAAATACTCTGGGCTGCACATTATTACTCTACAGTACCAGTACCAACAGGGAAATAAATACTCAGGGCAGCACATTATTACTCTACAGTACCAGTACCAGCAGGGAAATAAATACTCTGGGCTGCACATTATTACTCTACAGTGCCGGTACCAGCAGGGAAATAAATACTCTGGGCTGCACATTATTACTCTACAGTACCGGTACCATCAGGGAAATAAATACTCTGGGCTGCACATTACTCCTCTACAGTACCAGTACCAACAGGGAAATAAATACTCTGGCTGCACATTATTACTCTACAGTCCCGGTACCACAGGGGAAAATAAATACTCTGGGCCGCACATTATTCCTCTACAGTACAGTACCAGCAGGGAAATAAATACTCAGGGCTGCACATTATTACTCTACAGTACCAGTAGGGAAATAAATACTTTGGGCTGCACATTATTACTCTACAGTACCAGTACCATCAGGGAAATAAATACTCTGGGCTGCACATTATTACTCTACAGTACCAGTACCAGCAGGGAAATAAATACTCTGGGCTGCACATTATTACTCTACAGTGCCAGTAGGGAAATAAATACTCTGGGCTGCACATTATTACTCTACAGTACCAGTAGGGAAATAAATACTCAGGGCTGCACATTATTACTCTACAGTACCAGTAGGGAAATAAATACTCAGGGCTGCACATTATTACTCTACAGTACCAGTAGGGAAATAAATACTCAGGGCTGCACATTATTACTCTACAGTACCAGTAGGGAAATAAATACTCAGGGCTGCACATTATTACTCTACAGTGCCAACAGGGAAATAAATACTCAGGGCAGCACATTATTACTCTACAGTACCAGCAGGAAATAAAATACTCTGGCCTGCACATTATTACTCTACAGTACCAACAGGGAAATAAATACTCAGGGCAGCACATTATTACTCTACAGTGCCAGTACCATCAGGGAAATAAATACTCTGGGCTGCACATTATTACTCTACAGTACCAGTACCAGCAGGGAAATAAATACTCAGGGCTGCCCATTATTACTCTACAGTACCAGTAGGGAAATAAATACTCAGGCTGCACATTATACTCTACAGTACCAGTACCAACAGGGAAATAAATACTCTTGGGCTGCACATTATTACGCTACAGTACCAGTACCAGCAGGGAAATAAATACTCTGGGCTGCACATTATTACTCTACAGTACCAGTACCAACAGGGAAAAAATACTCTGGCTGCACATTATTACGGTACAGTACCAGTACCAGCAGGGAAATAAATACTCTGGACAGCACATTATTACGGTACAGTACCAGTACCAGCAGGGAAATAAATACTCTGGACTGCACATTATTACTCTACAGTACCAGTACAACAGGAAATAAATACTCAGGGCAGCACATTATACTCTATAGTACCAGTACCAGCAGGGAAATAAATACTCTGGGCTGCACATTATTACTCTACAGTGCCGGTACCAGCGGGGAAATAAATACTCTGGGTGCACATTATTACTCTGCAGTGCCAGTACCAGCAGGGAAATAAATACTCTGGGCTGCACATTATTACTCTACAGTACCAGTAGGGAAATAAATACTCGGGCCGCACATTATTACTCTACAGTACCAACAGGGAAATAAATACTCAGGTCAGCACATTATTACTCTACAGTGCCAGTACCATCAGGGAAATAAATACTCAGGGCTGCACATTATTACTCTACAGTACCAGTACCAACAGGGAAATAAATACTCTGGGCTGCACATTATTACTCTACAGTACCAGCAGGGAAATAAATACTCAGGGCTGCCATTATTACTCTACAGTACCAGTACCAAGGGAAATAAATACTCTGGGCTGCACATTATTACTCTCAGTACCAGTACCAGCAGGGAAAATAAATACTCTGGGCTGCACATTATTACTCTACAGTACCAGTAGGGAAATAAATACTCAGGGCTGCACATTATTACTCTACAGTACCAGCAGGGAAATAAATACTCAGGGCAGCACATTATTACTCTCAGTACCAAAGGGAATAAATACTCAGGTCAGCACATTATTACTCTACAGTGCCAGTACCATCAGGGAAATAAATACTCGGCTGCACATTATTACTCTACAGTACCAGTACCAGCAGGAATAAATACTCAGGGCTGCCCATTATTACTCTACAGTACCAAGTAGGGAAATAAATACTCTGGGTGCACATTATTACTCTACAGTACCAGTACCACAGGGAAATAAATACTCTGGGCTGCACATTATTACTCTACAGTACCATACCAGCAGGGAAATAAATACTCAGGGCTGCCCATTATTACTCTACAGTACCGTACCAGCAGGGAAATAAATACTCAGGGCTGCACATTATTACTCTACAGTACCAGTACCACAGGGAAATAAATACTCTGGGCTGCACATTATTACGCTACAGTACCAGTACCAGCAGGGAAATAAATACTCTGGGCTGCACATTATTACTCTACAGTACCAGTACCAACAGGGAAATAAATACTCTGGGCTGCACATTATTACGCTACAGTACCAGTACCAGCAGGGAAATAAATACTCTGGACTGCACATTATTACTCTACAGTACCAGTACCAACAGGGAAATAAATACCTGGGCTGCACATTATTACTCTAAGTACCAGTACCAGCAGGGAAATAAATACTCTGGCTGCACATTATTACTCTACAGTGCCGGTACCAGCGGGAATAAATACTCTGAGGTGCACATTATTACTCTCAGTGCCAGTACCAGCAGGGAAATAAATACTCTGGGCTGCACATTATTACTCTACAGTACCAGCAAGGGAAATAAATACTCGGGCCGCACATTATTACTCTACAGTTACCAACAGGGAAATAAATACTCAGGTCAGCACATTATTACTCTACAGTCCAGTACCAGCAGGGAAATAAATACTCTGGGCTGCACATTATTACTCTACAGTGCCAGTTACCACAGGGAAATAAATACTCGGGCTGCACATTATTACTCTACAGTACCAGTACCAACAGGGAAATAAATACTCTGGGCTGCACATTATTACTCTACAGTACCAGCAGGGAAATAAATACTCAGGGCTGCCCATTATTACTCTACAGTACCAGTACCAACAGGGAAATAAATACTCTGGGCTGCACATTATTACTCTGCAGTGCCAGTACCAGCAGGGAAATAAATACTCTGGGCTGCACATTATTACTCTACAGTACCAGTAGGGAAATAAATACTCAGGGCTGCACATTATTACTCTACAGTACCAGTAGGGAAATAAATACTCAGGGCAGCACATTATTACTCTACAGTACCAACAGGGAAATAAATACTCAGGGCAGCACATTATTACTCTACAGTGCCAGTACCATCAGGGAAATAAATACTCTGGGCTGCACATTATTACTCTACAGTACCAGTACCAGCAGGGAAATAAATACTCAGGGCTGCCCATTATTACTCTACAGTACAAGTAGGGAAATAAATACTCTGGGTTGCACATTATTACTCTACAGTACCAGTACCAACAGGGAAATAAATACTCTGGGCTGCACATTATTACTCTACAGTACCAGTACCAGCAGGGAAATAAATACTCAGGGCTGCCCATTATTACTCTACAGTACCAGTAGGGAAATAAATACTCAGGGCTGCACATTATTACTCTACAGTACCAGTACCAACAGGGAAATAAATACTCTGGGCTGCACATTATTACGCTACAGTACCAGTACCAGCAGGGAAATAAATACTCTGGGCTGCACATTATTACTCTACAGTACCAGTACCAACAGGGAAATAAATACTCTGGGCTGCACATTATTACGGTACAGTACCAGTACCAGCAGGGAAATAAATACTCTGGACTGCACATTATTACTCTACAGTACCAGTACCAACAGGGAAATAAATACACAGGGCAGCACATTATTACTCTATAGTACCAGTACCAGCAGGGAAATAAATACTCTGGGCTGCACATTATTACTCTACAGTGCCGGTACCAGCGGGGAAATAAATACTCTGGGCTGCACATTATTACTCTACAGTGCCGGTACCAGCGGGGAAATAAATACTCTGGGGTGCACATTATTACTCTGCAGTGCCAGTACCAGCAGGGAAATAAATACTCTGGGCTGCACATTATTACTCTACAGTACCAGTAGGGAAATAAATACTCGGGCCGCACATTATTACTCTACAGTACCAACAGGGAAATAAATACTCAGGTCAGCACATTATTACTCTACAGTGCCAGTACCAGCAGGGAAATAAATACTCAGGCTGCCCATTATTACTCTACAGTACCAGTACCAACAGGGAAATAAATACTCTGGGCTGCACATTATTACTCTGCAGTGCCAGTACCAGCAGGGAAATAAATACTCTGGGCTGCACATTATTACTCTACAGTACCAGTAGGGAAATAAATACTCAGGGCTGCACATTATTCCTCTACAGTACCAGTAGGGAAATAAATACTCAGGGCAGCACATTATTACTCTACAGTACCAACAGGGAAATAAATACTCAGGTCAGCACATTATTACTCTACAGTGCCAGTACCATCAGGGAAATAAATACTCTGGGCTGCACATTATTACTCTACAGTACCAGTACCAGCAGGGAAATAAATACTCAGGGCTGCCCATTATTACTCTACAGTACAAGTAGGGAAATAAATACTCTGGGTTGCACATTATTACTCTACAGTACCAGTACCAACAGGGAAATAAATACTCTGGGCTGCACATTATTACTCTACAGTACCAGTACCAGCAGGGAAATAAATACTCAGGGCCGCCATTATTACTCTACAGTACCAGTACCAGCAGGGAAATAAATACTCTGGACTGCACATTATTACTCTGCAGTGCCAGTACCAGCAGGGAAATAAATACTCTGGGCTGCACATTATTACTCTACAGTACCAGTAGGGAAATAAATACTCTGGGCTGCACATTATTACTCTACAGTACCAGTAGGGAAATAAATACTCTGGGCTGCACATTATTACTCTGCAGTGCCAGTACCAGCAGGGAAATAAATACTCTGGGCTGCACATTATTACTCTACAGTACCAGTAGGGAAATAAATACTCTGGGCTGCACATTATTACTCTACAGTACCAGTAGGGAAATAAATACTCTGGGCTGCACATTATTACTCTACAGTTCCGGTACCAGCAGGGAAATAAATACTCTGGACTGCACATTATTACTCTGCAGTGCCAGTACCAGCAGGGAAATAAATACTCTGGGCTGCACATTATTACTCTACAGTACCAGTAGGGAAATAAATACTCTGGGCTGCACATTATTACTCTACAGTACCGGTACCAGCAAGGAAATAAATACTCTGGGCTGCACATTATTACTCTACAGTACCGGTACCAGCAAGGAAATAAATACTCTGGGCTGCACATTATTACTCTACAGTGCCGGTACCAGCAAGAAATAAATACTCTGGGCTGCACATTATTACTCTACAGTACCAGTACCAGCAGGAAATAAATACTCTGGGCTGCACATTATTACGCTACAGTACCAGTACCAGCAGGGAAATAAATACTCTGGGCTGCACATTATTACTCTACAGTGCCGGTACCAGCAGGGAAATAAATACTCTGGGCTGCACATTATTACTCTACAGTGCCGGTACCAGCAAGGAAATAAATACTCTGGGCTGCACATTATTACTCTACAATGCCAGTACCAGCAGGGAAATAAATACTCTGGGCTGCACATTATTACTCTACAGTAGCGGTACCAGCAGGGAAATAAATACTCTGGGCTGCACATTATTACTCTACAGTAGCGTACCAGCAGGGAAATAAATACTCTGGGCTGCACATTATTACTCTCCAGTACCAGCAGGGAAATAAATACTCTGGCTGCACATTATTACTCTACAGTACCGGTACCAGCAGGGAAATAAATACTCAGGGCGGCACATTATTACTCTACAGTACCGGTACCAGCAGGGAAATAAATACTCTGGGCTGCACATTATTACTCTACAGTACCGGTACCAGCAGGGAAATAATACTCTGGGCTGCACATTATTACTCTACAGTACCAGTACCAGCAGGGAAATAAATACTCTGGGCTGCACATTATTACTCTACAGTACCAGTACCAGCAGGGGGAAATAAATACTCTGGGCTGCACATTATTACTCTACAGTACCGTACCAGCAAGGAAATAAATACTCTGGGCTGCACATTATTACTCTACAGTACCGTACCAGCAAGGAAATAATA